>NW_019214233.1:329609-426071 GCF_002532875.2 Varroa jacobsoni
ATATAAACAATTATAGATGAGAGTCCTGTCATCTCCTCGCCGGTCTTTTCGGGGGAGAGGAAAATATTTTTCCTTCTGAACTCATTTCTATGAAAGCAAACTTAGCCGAGTTTCCCGAGTCTAGAACACTGAAGTATTTACCAACGAATACTTCTTTGCCAACGGCGCTTAATTCAAAAGTCACCCAGATTCGCTTATAACATCATGACATTTTCTAATCCAGGAAATATCAACGATAGAACTAGAAACTTAAAATACATGTTTTGCTTTTCCATTTCTCCATACCTATCAAAGATATGTTTTGGGTCACTCAGTTCACGGAGCTGAACGTCCTGCTCAAGGGCGTATTCCAGTCCCTTTGGTCCCCCAAACACGACGAGGGCGTGCCTAAACTTTCCTAATTCGATAACCGCTTCAATGCTATCGCCTCGTTCCGACGTCCCGATAGTCAAGTCATACCTGAAATTTGTTCGGCATAATTTTTGGGTGGTTAAAGGCTCTGTAATTTAAACGCGCTTACAAACACACGTGTGTTTCCTCATAAACGGTGGTGATAAATCAAAGAGCTTGATATAACTGTCAAAGCTACAGGCAAGCTTGCAAAAAAATGAACCTTTTAATAACCTCTGTGGTTAATTCCCAATTAATTAGAGTAGGCTAAAATGAAACATGTTATGAAATCGATTTTGCGTCAAATTAAATAGGTGTTGGAAGGAATACAGCTAAGTATTTAAGTATTAGGACACATTTCCCACGTCCTACAGTTATGACGGCCGTTTAGGGCTCTTTATGAAAAAATTACACAGCTGGTAAATGAATGTAGTGTTGGAATAATTATCCTCGAATTACATGCGGCCCTATCCGCGGCAAACAATGGACGTTATTACATTAGCTGACGTAATTATCTGTTACAAGAGCTTTGCTTTTCTTTCGTGTTTTTGCCAGGCGACTGGTTGCTGGCAGACGGACAGGTGTTATGCTATAGGCTAAATTTTTTTTATCAGATTTCACAGATAAGCATATAGAAGGTTTAGGTTTAGTACCGCAGTCGTAACGGTATCGATCTTCGAAGCAATAAGATGCTCCATATGAAACGAGTTTATAAAGAGCACTGCGTGGTATTCTGTTAATTTATTTTAAACTACGATCAGAAACATTCATCAAATCATAATATTAATTTAACTGGATAATGTTAATCTGACTGCAAAAAAAAAAGAGAGTGAATTACAGCATTTCACGTGTGTGAGTTCACAAGTGCATAAAAAATACATGAAGACAGTTAAATCTATATTTTTTATTAAGTTTGAACCTGTATATAAAAATCGTAAGCCGAAAGCTCGTGGGTGGCTAACTTACCCTCGTTGATAGGGTGATTCTGCAATAGCACTAGACAAATTCATTGCCAGTCGAGTTTGGTAGCCCCAGTAAAGGCCCGCCTCTCGCCTTGGAGCATCTCGATCGACAAGGGTTTTGTCCTCCATTCGAACAGTCACGCGATATCCAGTTGCTAAGTCACATGGATTAATTTCTGCAGAATTATTTCAACATTAATAGGTCATAGCTTTCAGATAACATCTAATTCAAATTTGATGCTCCTTATAGCGGTCGTAAACCTGGTGAAAATTAAGTAATTGAAATACAGTGAAATTTACAGCTTTATAAGGTTTGAATTTACCTATTTATGTAGTATGTTCCGTAGCTATTTCTCGGTGCTAACCCACATATGATCTAACGTTGAGAGACAATATTGTAGTCGACGGATTTCTGGATCTTTTCTAAAGACACTTATTCGTACTGTTACCTTCATTATGATCGATCAGATAGTTGCATATACTCATTCTATTATTAGATGCACCTGAGAGAGCTTTCAAACTTGAAAAACATGTTTATATCAAAAAGACTATTACAAACATGTCCACAAATGCCTTCCTAACAGAGTCTCGTATCTTAACATGAAGTTGCGTTTACATCTGCAAAGATCCCCCGTAACGCTCTCTAGACAACATAAAATCGAGTAACAACAAAAAAACATAATATAAAATAAAGGGCAACTATTTTAAATTATACTAAATTAAACAAAAGGAACCTAAAAAATAGTATTATTTTTTGTGATGCATTCCTGAAGAGAATGACTCGTTTGCTAAATACCATTGATCATAATGGTGAAGCCGGTAAATTTACGTCGACAGGTCCACTTACTTTTTTCTCTCTCTATTCCGATCGTCCACGATAGAATTTAATTTTTCACAGAATCGACTGTGATGATAATTAATTATAAAGCTATAATCATTTTCCTTGGCTTTTGTTAATTTGCCGCGGTTGTCGCTTATACCGTTTTTCACGCATTATATATACAATTGTGTCGCAGTTTCAATTTAAAGAAATATGAACTAGAAATGGCGGTTAAGCTCGTTCTATGAAGTCTAAGCGGTAAATCACCTTAGCTACATATACTCGCGGCTAACTCGTTGCCCCAAATCAAGTGTTCAATAGAAACCACAGCGTCCAGTGTATAAACTTGATGCGCTTATGAAAAATTCTAAGCCAATGTAGGACTGGCATGAAAGCAATTTAGGCGAACCTTGCTATTTAGTAACATTCTTACTTGAATCTTCCTTTGTATTTAATTTAGAGTTCGTACCGTCCGACGCCTGAGCATTGGTTTTGATAGTTCGATCGATACGAAGGCTTTGCTCGAGACCGATATTAACCCAGGCAGTAGATGGAGTTAGTCGCGTCACAACACCTTCCCTGTATGGCACTTTATCGTCCATCCTGTTAAGAGAAAACGATTATATGTGATATAGATAGGCGCTGGTTAGCAATACAATGCAAATTCATTTTTATCACGATACGTCGTAGTATCCGCTGACAGACCACTCTATATATGCGTTTAGCTTTAAAAAAAACTCAAGACGCGATCATGGTGTTACCCCTTCTAATTTGTTTTGAAATTTCAATACCAAATATGTTTGTATGAAAATAGTCTCTTCGGCGTACCTGCACATAGTAAAAAAAAACGTGCGTTTAGCGAATTTTTGCTATATCCCTTTCTAGCTAAGAGCATGCAAACGAGTACTCAAACATTATATATAAAAAAAAAAAACGTACCTAACGTGGTGCGTTGCATCCAACGGGGGGCATACTCCGACCGATTTGAGTTCAAGGCACATAGGAAAAAGAGCTTTGCGGAGATATTGAGGAGAGTCAAGGTACTCAAGGATTAATTTGAATAGGTTTGCATCTTTGGACACTGAGAATCCCGGGTTCTTACTGTGAGAAAAACACCGACGAAATCAAGTACGATCATCGGAATAGTATACTTAGATGCTAATTATTTTTATGAACTCACCCTTTTTTAAATATAACATTTAAAAACAAGTTTTTTTTTACCATCAAAAAGTGACTAAGACGAATATTAATTGTTAGTTTGTGAAAGATTTTTTTAGTATGTTAAGTTTTCACTTTATCTTTAAATACATAAAGAGAGTAGACTTGGCTATCGCATTAAATTACTTGATAGTAACAAATTTGTAACGAAAAGCATATTCATAAGGAAGGACATCTAGTTTAAAACTGATAATACCGAAGAGTCTCTTTACAAGCCTACTATTGGTATGGTAAAAATTGTCCTTGCTATTTACTCGTACGGCTTCACAGAACTTCCTGCAACTTACTAAGCATCATCAATGACGACTATTTCCGACATGCGAAAAATGGATGCCGCTCGTGCAAACTGCGCAATCACCCGGTGCTTTGCCCCTTCACCTTTAAGGCCCTCCAACACCGAAGCGCAGACGGCTATCGAGATCGTTCGTTTTTTTGCTCTGAAAGGTCCCATGGAATAACAGCAAAAGGAAGATAGCAAAAAAAAAACGCCGAACATGGACAAATGATCTTATTTGAATTATGAATGGATAAGCTTTTGTTATTCATGAAAACGATTCACCTTAACCCAGCATCAAAGATAACTGTATAAAAGTTTACAGAAAGATAGACATACTGTGCAGACTGCTGTAGCCTAGAGCGACTAATGGGCAGTGAAATGAACCCCTTAGCAAACCATGAAAAATCATCAATAACACCTGTCTGCAAACATTGATTACTTCTCGTACATTAGTAGTACTATTTGCGTATGTCCTGACCTGCGAAGCGACTGGAGGGCATCTGCTGATGGTTTTTCATGACAAGGTCGTTTACTAGAAGATCCAGATTCAGCATACCCACTATTGGCTAGATGTTGTTGTTGACGTTTTTTGCTGTTGTCAGCCATATTTGGAGCAAGTTAGAATAACCAGCTATTCATAGACAAGCTGTTAGATCTTCCACGCCGCTTGCACGCATGGTAAATACTATGACAAGCAGTTGGCGTTTTCATTGCCGCACTAAACGAGGCCTGCGGCGCCAATGGGAATCGGCTGATTTCTCTGAACCTATCCACAGAATCAATTTGTTATCAAAATCAATTAACTAATCATGTCCGAAAGTCAGCGGTACTGGAAAAATATCTACAGCAATAATATTCAGTAAAATCTCTCGTATAACCTGTACATCGGTAGATATACTGTGCTTCAGGTATTAGATGCGTCAACAGTGTTCAAATAAGCTTATGCTTAAAGCATTCCGGCTTTTCCGAATTGTTGACGACACGGAAAGCCTGTTTTCAGTGTATTATCGTAATCATGTTTCTACTCACAGTATTATTGAAGAAGGAGGGCTTTAAGACTATATGATTAAGTATGATTTCCCCCTAGGTGCCTCCACTAGGTAGATTACAGTTTATAACTTGTGAAGCTTTTTTTGTTTCGTCGTGGAGTGTTACATTCAGGTGTAGTTCGGTGTTTATAACCGCTAATGAAGCTAAAAAAATACGAAGTTCAATTTTTGTACTCAGTAAATCTCTAGTCAGAACTAATTCCAACGAGAATCTTACCTGTGACTCAACGACGGAATATAGGTGCAAGTAAGCAAACATCTACCAAAATACGTAGAGTCTTGTTGTGATTTTCAGAAGGCCGATGATCAGCTGGGGCGCTGTCACGTGCCGCTGAATGCTACTGTCATGTCCAAACAACAAACTCCTCGCCCTTTAAAGCAACCCTTTCCAAAGTCGCTCTTTCAAACGAGTGAGTCCTTCACGTCTATTGATGTGAGAAACACGATCGTCTTTATTTACTGTTCTCTAATTTTTTCCCGGTTGTATTTAAGATCTGATATAGAATAGCATGCGTATATTTGGGGACTGACTGACAGGAAATACCGCGTTGGTTATAACGATAAACCGCCCCCAGCGACAGTCAGAAGCAAGGATAGTATGCACGTGCTAGAAGAATAACGAATACAGAGAAGAATTACGGTGATGCAAACACAGCATAATCTGCTCTTATCATAATTAAGTTGTTAAATGATTACCCCTAGAAGATACAGGCTAGAAAAAAAATACCTTTCATAAGCGTTGCACTATAACTAATTTAATCAGAAGAGCTGCCTTGCATTGGCAAAGAAGGCCACACGCAGTAGTAGTTGGAATTATGTCTAATTAAAATGACCCAAATTTCGAGTATATTCTAGACCAAGTACATTCTATTTTTTTTAAAAACATACTTTTCATGAGGGAACAGGCCGCCCGCCAGGCCACGGTCGCCTACTGCAGGTGAAATTGCTTGCCATGATTTTTGTATGTAATTCTTAGATACGGACAGAAGAATATTTAAACCAAAACATGTACTTGTACCTTTAGAATCTCTGAGTGAATTTCTTTTGCTGACAACTGGAATCCTTGTTACCAATATCTGTTAGTTTCTCATAATTTCTGTCATAATTCGGGACATCTCAGACTTTGTTGACAAGAACAATTAGCTATTTAGCCTTATAAAAAAAGCGTTTTTCAATTTTGTAGTTTATCAGGTGCTTCCATTTAATTTAAACGTACATTACATTCAATAGATTGTCCAGATATAACGAAGTTCAAAAGAAGTTCTGTCATAAAAAATAGCTAGCTCCTGTAAAAGATGTAAGAGGTATTTATATTATTACCACAATTGGTTATTATTCTTTGAGTATTTTGATATAATTTTCGTCAGGTGTGATAAGTAACACTTTGATAAGTGAGGTTAAATAGATAAAGAACTGAGCATCAACGTTATGGCGTAACAGCAGCAGACGCCTCGGACGCACTTTAAGAGACTCTCCGTATTCGTAATCTATGACCATTTGTTCTCTAAATGACCCTAGTTGGTTATAGTTTCCAATGTGAATCCAATAAAAAGATTAAATAAAAGCAAAAATTAGAACATCAGTATATTTTGGGTGGAGACTAAAAGAACTGCGAAAGCAGAAATAAGATTGTTATTAATAATAAGGAACACGGCTGATATACAGAGCAAATACGCTTTTGAATCCCGTTTATTTTTTGATCTTAATTGCATTTCTTGTATACGAATGTTGACGATATTTCAGTCTGGAGAATTACTTAGCCTACGAGTTAAGCAGTACTATTCTATGGTAGAATTACATTGGTTTCACAGGCTTATGCTTTACATAGCCTCTGTGGTGTCAAACGTTGTTGATTTTTTTACCAGTGAAAGCCTTGAAGTCCTTGCAGCTGACGTCGACTTCTCAGAAAAGCTTGTTTCAAATCGACAAGTGCTTCTTCATTGCGCACGGTCCATCGTGTGGCTTCCTGGGGTGAAGAATTGGCGGCTGCATTAAATGCCTGAAGAACTTTGACGCGGTTAGCTACGAACTGAGCAAAAAGGTTCCAGATCGTATAGCCGGGTCGAGTTAACGAAGCGTCCGCAGCGATCGATGCATAGAAATAACTGTGCCAGATTTCAATAGAACTTTAGCTTTTCGCTCATAGCCATATATATATATATATATATACAGGGTGATAGTGCATGCAAGTTTTTTTCTAGTTTAATTTTATGTGAGAGTGATGAGCTAATAATAAAATTATAGCTAATCCTAACAGTTAATTCGATTGTCGATACGGAATCCATTTAGTCCGTTATAGGTTTTTTGATATTTTTTTACAAATGATCTTACATTTATACGCATATTCTTGTTGTTCTTGGCTCTGGTTTCATACGTGTTTGTATTTGGTGATCGAATAAGCTTATATACTTAAAGTTATTATTTGTTTCGCCAGTATCGCAAACGCCAGAGCTCCAAATATTGATACCTGTGCACTATATTAGATACATGCAAAGTAGGTATTCAACTAGTTTCTTTGTAGTATATTAAGTGTTTACCCTGCTTTAACTTCAGACTTGGTTACAACTTTAAACTTTCAAAACTGCCTTTAGTTTCATTAAATTGCGAAGATAAAAATCATGATGAAATTACCGGAGCACTTGGTTGACAATTGCGGAATGCGTGAGATAGGTGCACACGAGTCCATTAACATCAATTGCTTTCAATTGACCTAGCGATGGCGGGGGTAGATTTTCGGCAATAGTTCGAACAGCTTCATCATTGTTGCAGATCCAGTCTAAAGGAGATGTGAGAATACACCGCATTTCTCATTGTTACGTGTTATCGAGTGGGTATACAGTACAAAGACAGCGTGTCATAGCGTGTACAATGACATCTTAAGTTTGCCACTTAAAAAATAAACAAAATCTCTTCAAAAATACTATTAGTTTATAATAGAGAACAGCAGTTTGCAGCCGAGCTTATTTATGGAAGACTTACAAAAATAGACACTACGTGAATGCAAATCGTTTAGGTAAAGCGTTTAGCCTTGACGGATTCAACTTTAATTCTGAAAATATTGGAAAATCAACAGTCTTTTCAAAAGGAAAAAATAAACCACATCCAGTGGAAACACTGACACACCAGGTGAGAAGATGGCGTTATATATGGACGGCTAATGAGTGCCTCTTCAAGTGTTCTGCCACGGTAACCACGGACATGCGGCCATTGCTGGTTTATATTTCAGAGCTGATCAATAGTTGCCATGTTGTTTTATAGGCCTATTGGAAACATCCTGGACACATCCTCTTTTTTCTAGTGGAACAAGTTCTGATATTATACCAAATCGGTGATTCCAAAGGCCTGTTCACACATTTAAAAAGTCAAATGGGTACAAAACCTGTTGTTTCGTATTATAAGAAAAGATAAACTGAACTTCTAGTAATTAGTTATTAGATGTTTAGTCTATGTTTGCTTTCCAACTTTTCTTTTTTCTCTATAGTTTCTCCAACGCAGCACAGAACAGTGAGTATTAGCAATATAATGTTTTCGAAGCACTCGAAGTAATCGGTAGAAAATACATCATGGTATGTTAAGCAAGTAGTTTTGTTAGATTAGGTGGCATCGCTGAAATAAGTTTCAGCGTAAATTTTTCTAGGAATTAAATGACAATCTTCGACGGCGTCTATAGAGATGAATGGCAAGCGTATCAGGTCCCAGAACGGAGACCCGAAGTGAAGTCCAGGCAGACGTATTGCATTGGTACAAAAAATACTATTTAAGCAGAGCCCTGTGTTACTGATAAAGCTAGATAACATGTGAATCAAAAACAATATGAAAGTGCTGGTGTAAATTTTCACCGGCCAGCTCTAATGAACGTTCTACCGACGTCCGATTTTAAGGGCGTCAAAAATTGCTTTAGGCGGTTGGTTTCCAGTGCAAAATGAAGTGTGCCTACTACGAATTCGAATGTCGATCACTCTTGTTTGTCGCTACATTTAGTACGCAAGCATGTAGGTGTAGTGCATGGTCACGGGAATCACGATGGACGTTGAGTCTCTGTAGTAAATCTGCTACTACCGCTACGCCTAAAATTGTGGTGAAGTAAAACTTCCAAGCCTCCGTCCACCGCAGATTTCCAAGGCAGTAGCTCACCACCCAAGTAGCATAACTGAACACGCTATAGAAGACTGTGTCCGACAGTCTTCTCTTGCACACTTCATGATAAGAACTATGGTAGTTCGTACTACGGCATTTAGCAACGTTACGTATTCTAACGTATAAAATGGACTTAAATCGAAAGTGCCATTTTTGATCTATGTAAAACAACGCAGATATTGTAAACAGAGATAATCAATAGTTTCTAATTAACTTTATAAATAAAGATAAGTATAGACTGCAAATACTTAACTTGAAGAAAATTGTAAAACTGTTCGGGCTCATCAGTTAGAAATAGATTCAATTAGAAATAATAAATCGAGTAACAGAATTATCGTTACGACCTTTTAGGTTAAACGACCGTTTTAGAGATACTCGGGAAACGGATGCATCATCGCTTGCGTAAACAAAAGTGCAAAGGTCCAAGCCTGCCTGCTAGCTTCAGAAATGTACGTGAGTGTTAGTCTTTTCAGTTGGCCCGTTACTTACTTTCGAAGGACATCAAATCGTGGCCGACGCGCATCCAGTTATGCAAGATTGACCTGATCGAACGATCAGGCTCATAGTCGCATAAGCCAGATGAGGCCACAGAGAAAAGGAGAACTCCTACAACAAATTTCATGTTGTCAGACAAGGCTGCTCGCTTTCGAATCACAAGTTTATATGCTCCTTGTTCTAGATAGTTTACATATATATTATTTTTGGTCTTAAGCTAGATCTCGTTTTCATGTCGGTACCCGCATATTTCAAAGCCGTGTTACTGCAATGGCTAACACGGTTTGGCATAATTAATTTACCTAGGCAGTGGTTTTGCCTAACAAAGGCACCTTGATCAATGGGAAGTTTCGTTTATTATTTATATGAAAAAACTCGTCAAAGATTAGTTAGTAACGAAAAGTTTTAGTCGTAATACTATTAACAGACCTGATGTATAAAATTGGAGTTGAAAATTAAGCGTGACGATCTTGTCGGAGAACAACGTCGAACTGTCAGAGTTCGACGTTGTACTCATTGGCCCACGCTAAATAGACCCCGGTCTATTGGGTCCGATCATGTGTGAGCATCACTACTCAAACCCTTTAGAGAAAAAGAAATGTATTAGTTATCCAGATAATATTAATGCAGTCTCGATAGATTATATTCTATCTTTCGACGGTTGTGTGTTTAATGTATAGGACCAAATGAATATATATTCAGAAATGTGAAAATAATGATATTGAAACGATAATCGAACAAAAGTAATGCACTCAACTAAACCGTAAGGGTTAATAAAAATGGTCCATTCATTTGATCTTTAAAATGTTATATTTTTTTTATTTAAAAAAAATCGGTAAATTATTTCTCATGTAATATAGAAGAGAAAAATAGATAAAACAAAATGTCTGGTGCTTATAAAATGACATTCATCTATTGTCTACACTATAGACAGTGTAATTAAACGTTTTCGTCGATTATGTATCCGATAGGATGGCCTAATACTGGCGACAGAAGTTGCCTATGTTTGTCTGCATCTCTCGTAGTAATCTATAAAATATAAACCATAGTCCTACTTAATGACTGATATTGCGATAGCTACACCCTTTTCCTTAATGAAATGATGCTACTACGCAAAGTGCTTCCAACCACTACTATTAACCGCCATGCCTGTTTGGGTTAAAGAGTATCAGGTCAGGCTTATTGTTTGTCGACAAGCGCAACCCGCTACCAGACGGTGTTTTGGTTCATACGCAATATCAATCCGATTCGTACCGGTGTTTTTTTTTCTAACATTTGAGTTTCGCAGATAGACAAAGTGTCTATTTCAAAAATATTTTGAGTGTTTCATCAGAATTGCCTCAGATATCACCTCTGGTGACGACAAATAAATGAAACAATTTGTGTTTTACCGCAGCAATGTCAAGTTAAGTCATAGTTTACTAAGGAGCTACATTTAGTTGGCGCTTAGCTATATTCGGCAAGTTCTCTTAAATTACTAGAATTATGAGGATATTTTTAGCGTCCCGATGGCTGTACGATGGCCAAAATATAACAAATTGTTCAACTATATGATGAATACGCAACGAGTACTTTGAAGCGCTGTTGCAGGCCAAAGAAAATTTGAAAGGGCTTGATTGGCCTAGGATCCGTCTGTCTAGCCTGTTTTGCTCGTTCAAGCCATTTCTGATCTCTAATAGGGGATTCGTAAGTTCAGATCTCGTCCAGTATACGCCTTTACATTTTGACATTGCATAATAGGCCGTTAGAGCCACTGCAGTCAAAGTAATACCCCTCTGAAAACTCGAAATATCTGATGTCATAAGACGCCACTTGTAGGTAGCTTACGCTCAGAGCAGCTTACCAGTCGTAGGAAGACCAGTTTTCAGGGTGATGTTCGATTGAGCGTAAGGCATAGTGCACGGTCAGCGGGTGTCCTTTAGATAGATGCAAAGGGGGCCTAAGCTCTCTTTCGTGAGCTTGGATTTAACGGATAGAAGCAAGAAAACGTCTTGGTCGTTCTATAAATTTGCTTAAAACAAATTTTGTTTTCCCATACACGAAACGGTAATTGATTTATATTGAAAATCAGTAACTATTAAGAAATCAACCTCTTAAATTTTCAAGACACCGACGAAACTTCTGCCAACTTCCTGCGCTAGCGTGGGGGGTCTAGCCAAGGTTTCCTAATTGTAGTACTGTCCACTGAATTCAAAACAAAAAGCTAGTTCCTGATCGTACATCGGTACTTGTTTCAATACCTCTTTGACCCCCCGAGGGATACAATATATACAACATAGTCATATAATAATGCACCATATACATGTAAATATGCTTTTACACTGTATTTCCAAAAATTCTCTATTGGTGCAAGAAGTCGCATAAATAAATTTTATCAGGCATTGTTATTCGCTAAACGCTAGAGCCGCACTACGATTGCAAGAAAATATTTTTTAAAATAAATTTATATAACATCTATATATTTTTTTTTATAATAATAAACAGTGAGGTGAGTCGAGTACAATTATACTATATGAAGCCATTTATTACAATCCAAAAGTTTGACAGACTACCTTAGTTTAAGGAGCCGTATCCCGCTACGGCTTGCAGCGCCTGACATTGTACTTATCAAAAGGAGCCTACTTAGGCTTCGCGTAACAGCCGGCTTTGCTTCCGCGGTCTTTTACACCTTGTGCCACCTGCTGTGAGCCACAGATTCCATCGTGGCGGATTTTAAACTAGCGTCTGCTCTGTGTGAATGGCTAAATCTAGAAATTCGGACAAAACAGTATATGTGATTCCTCCAATAATTTACACATAACAGACTGCTGATCCTTTCAAAGTTTCATGCAGTTATTACACGGTAACGATGCTTTGCAGGCATATGTTTCGTCTCAGGCAAAGTGAAATGCAGGCCTTCGTTTAGGACGTGCGGGACTCAAGACACTGTCACATTTTTCACATTGACTCATTGCATCGTCTAGAGTGATGTTGCAACACCTAAAGGATAACACTGCCGGCGTATCGATCGATGTCCGATTTTATAGCTCTTATGTCCTAGTAACTCAAAGAAGCTGGGCCCAAAATTGAAGAGCCCCTTTGCGAGCGAAGCAATTTTCGGTAGACGCTAGGCGCTGGTTTTATGGTTTTACGGGCAAGTTTTTCGAATAAGTCTATCGAACTAGATATTCAATAGGTACAGACTAATAGCCATATTGGCAATTTTATTGTTCATCACATCCTATGCTAGATACCTGGTACGCCATAATTATAAGCCTTGTTTGTCATTAGCTATGTATACCTCATTTATGGAAATGTAGCCTGCAGATTGGAATAGTAGCAAATATAGAATATAAATAGGTATCTGTTTAAGTACGCTTTTATCAAAAATTACACCACGCTGTGCGAAATTCGAACCTGCATTGCTTGACCGTTTGCATCTATGAACTCAAGTACCGTCCGACTTTTCCAGGCCAGGATGCCACGTTTACCCTTAAAAAGATCAGATTCTTTAAGCACACCCTATTCCATCGTGTGACTAGATATTTAGGGCCAGGTTTTATAGACAAAAATATAAACAAAATTGAATAATACACTTTGCCTACGAATATAGCGTGCCCGATTATTGCACTACCTAATATCCCTTCGACCGCACACATTGTCAGCTGGACTAAACCAGTTTTCCTCTACTTCTCGAAGACTTCATTGTTCCACACGTTTCTCAAATTCAGCTTTTTAACCGACAGGCAATAGAATGAAGGTCTTATAACCGCAGCTTCTTGAGTTCAAAATGGGTCAGTGAGGGAAGAATTGTTTCTCGGCAGAGCCACTAGTAGAAAGTGATGGCCATAGTCTGGTTGGAAAGGTAAAGCTTGCTGGCACCGTTTAGCAAAGCGACAAGCACCAACCAGGGAATCGTATTTCTTTTGTGCGAGAGAAAAAAAACCTTACCATTGTAGCGTGAACGGGAAAAGCAGTTTTTCGAGAAAAAAATCAAAACCAACTTTACGGTGACCCCGTATCATTACGAAAACTTCCATGGCCCTCATCTTTGTTTTTTAGTAGCATTGGTCCGGTGAAAGTTGTGTTACTATTGTTATTGACACAGGCATGATATGTTAGCAGAGTAACCGCGTCGTCAATGAGAAGAGTTACAATAGCGGTGTCTATCATCCTATCGCCATCTGTCCAGGTAATAGTTAAATTCAATCTTCTTAATTTGAATAGTCGACTTTTTTAATCAGAGTCTGCTGTGTTTGACCAAAATCAACTGTATATTACATACAGTTAGCGAATGGCTCATAATGATCGTCGATCGAAACACCGCCTTTTGAAATGAGCGCCTACTTTAGGTGTCGTTATATCATATCATTGTAGATTATGTGTCCGTAAAAATCGTGGCTTCTACTCTCGAATGCTTCATGGGGATACTCGTAAACTGTGACTTGACTTCTCAAAAAGCTAGTCATGTTATTGCGTCATTTTTTTGAGCTCCCAGAGGAAGGGGAACAATAATTGTGTAGTTGTTCCTTGCCGTTAACCACTACTACACATTCCACGTCTAAACCGATATGTTACGCGGTTTAGAACAACATGACACACCGTACTAATGTAGTGAATTTTTAGAACCATCACGTCACAAAAGGCACAGTAACGTGCTTTTGTATTGCACGGTAGTATGTCGACTCACATATACGCAAACACCTCTCAAAGTCAGAACACCTGCAGGGTTCAATGCCTTGTTATTTCCTTACCTCAATTCCCACATGCTATAGTAACAATGTCTACCTGTAACGAGCCTGCTTGAGCAAGTGTTACGGCTACCTAGAACCAAATACGAGGACTCGGTATCGTTTGCTATCATTCGAACAGAATAAACCATGAGGCTCGTTCACGAACCAACGCGAACGCTATTGATTGTCTTCAATCGATCGAATAGCTCATGCTCACCTCTTGTCCTCGCTCACATACGAGGTCGTCCTTAGGGAAGTGCTACTAACTATAGCCCCTCTTCTGCCCTGAAAACCCATGAAGAACCTGATCGCGCCTACTTTTGCTAGGCTCCATCATTCGGATTAAACACGGCTGTCATATTCTCAAATGTAAAAAAAGGAATTGTAGACCGATTATGCGTGTCTGTCTCGTTTCTTGTTCCTACACACCTGATATTGCCGCTTTTGCTACTGCTGCTGCTGCTGCTGCTGCTCTTGATGGTCAGTAGAGGTTAACGAATTCGTTCCGTCAGAACAGAGAAACCAAAAATGTATGCAAAAAGCAAGACCTGCGTGAGACTCGAAACAGGGAACTCGCAAAAAGCATCGTCAACGAGATGTGCAAAGGGAAATATCACTTATGCAAGAGCTTAGACGGGACGCGTGGTCACTTCCGGTTGGCGGCATCTACTTCCGCCGCACATTTGCCCGTAACATTGAAGAAACAGATATCTGACAAAAATTAGTTTCGCGTCTGATTTGCTAACACATTTAGTGTTAATTTTAATTAGATATAGCAGGTTGCAGCAAAAGGTAAAGTCTCTTAACTATAAATTAATATTGTTTGACATTAAATCGGAACCGACACCTTAAAGGACTATCGATGTTATTACAGCTTTTTTGTTGTGCGTTTTTTCCCCATCTCTAAAAACTAGCCACGCTGTGAATAATGGGCTAACTTCTTGCCGTTGCTTTTTTTTGCCGAACTAGCTTGACCAGATAATTTCTGAATAGATATTACTTTTTATATTTTTTAAACCCCGCCTTCTTCTTATATTTTGTACACGCGGGGACATACTATCGTCGATCGTTGAGTCTTCCCTTCCAGTTTTTTTCCGCATACACGAATATCGATAGCACTAGGATGCACCCGTAAAAAAAAGGGCTACACTTTAGACGCTGAAAAAATTGATAACCATGATAGGGGCGGCGGCATCCACACATTCGATCCGTTATTTGCTGTTAGCTTTTGAACACTTTGGTACAAAGGTGAGCACTCAAGCCCATTACCGCTGTTAAGGTAAGTTACACGATTGTCGTGCGGCTGCACGAAGCTTTCCCGTGCGATGGCTACGTGCAGAATTTCGCCATCTCAAAAGCCTAAACGACTAAACACCTTGGCATTAAATTATCTTGGGTATCTTAGGTTTTGTGAAGATTAACCTTTATAGCAGAAAGGTGCTGACAACTTTGTTGAAGGTACTGAAAAATATGGCTATTGCTACATGTTATCCCTAATTGCATGCCTTTTCGTTAACCAAGCAAAGGTAGAAATAGCAAGCATACAGAATAGGTAGACTGATGGGCTGGACTGAGGATTAAATCCTCTTTGTTCGCGGCTGCAAGCTGTTGCCTTTTAATTAAGCGGAACAGCATGGCTGCTGTTAACGGTGGCGACATCGGGGCAGTTACGGCGTTCCAGCCCGTTGAATCGGTAGGCGGAGACTATGCCAAGCGAGATCTCGCTGTCGTATTTGACTTTGTCTCGTTTTTTTTTTTGGGTCTGCTAGTTAGGCCCGCCGACGAGTGACGCCGGCATAGCTCTGCAAATAGGAGGAGACAGACTCTATAAAACTTGTTGGATTTTATTGGAAATGTGAAAATACGATGTCCGCCAAGCTTTAAAACCGAAGCCTCAACGATCCCATGTGTATGTCAGACTTTTACATGTTTATCTAATTCGACGAGAACAAAAATAATTAGCAATCAATAAACCTAAGACCGCACTGCAATATTTTTACCTTTCATGTTCATAAACATATGCTGAGCATATGCGTCTAGTACTGTGTAGGCGTGTTTCGCCTATATAGATTAACACTAATTGAACCGAATTACTTCGCTTGTGTTTCCTTTTCAGATTAGCTTAACGACATCAATGCGGCTCCTAATCTACTGAAACAAGGTCTAGCAGATTAAATAGAGAACTGCACAGAGGAATGATGCATCTTGATGTGATAAAAGATTTTAATATAACTCCCAGTATACATAGCACTCGGTGATTGCCTCACTGGCTCTAGGCTAGTATGCAGATTTCCTACGGTTCGACGATTGATCGCACGTACGAACAGAATATCAATAAGACAAGACCTGAAGATGAGCTGGCGCTGCAGAGATTTCGCTCGCATGTGCATATTGCGAACGGACACGCGCCTAAAAATACGAAACAGGAAACGAGTATCCTTTTTTTGATTCAGAAGGAAATATGAGACCCGGTTTTGTTCGATATATGTACAGAATTTGTTATTGCTAGGGAGCAGATATCCACGCCAGAATGTGTACGAGACATTTGGAGGCTTGACCGAGTTCCGGGGGGGGGAGAAATAGGGGAGACGAAGTGTGGAGAAGTGAAACAGGGGTCTTCACGACAAGCAAAAGGCATCATCATCTCTTTTTTTCAAGCGGCATTTCCTGTTTATGGGATGCGCAAAGGAGGAGCCGACCTAAGCGATAATGCTTAACGCTAAGCATGACTAACGCGGAAAAGAAACACTTGATAATGAAGAGGCGGACCTGATAGATAATAACAACAAAATTATGATTCTATTCATCGCGCCTTCAGTAGCCACAACAACTATACATAAAAGTGTCACGCAGAGCCGGCTCTTCGTACTTGTGGCCAAAATGTTAGAGAATTATGTATGAATGGCCGAGTACGCGGTTGTCGTTATTACTTTTCCGTAACAACAGGATTGTATCTTTACAGCTTTTGAAAGTAAGCTGAACACTGCTATCTCTAGTACAAACCCAACATGTAGGAACTGTCTGTTACTGTTGATTAGTATGCAAAATTGTTGCAAGGAAGCCTTGTTAATATGGTGCTGATTCAAGAGTACTGTCAGTTTCGTGATAGCGAAAGTCTTCTTTTTTAAATCGTTACTTCTAAAAAAGAAAAAAAAAATATATATATATATATAGTGCAAAATAAAAAACGAAGTAACTCATTCAGTCAAAACACGGTTTATAAAAGATGAATGCATTAGTGCTTTTCTCATCACAGTCCAGCTTTGCTTAGGACGACAGAGCTGAGTGGAATCTTCAAAAGAGGAACATGATTTTTCAGTACGCGATTCTCTGATGGATTGCCCTCATGGGCATCTTTCGTGGCCTAAATAGGATTGAAACAAATGGAAGGCGCGATCAAATAAAACACTTTGTAGAAAATGCCATGCCTTTAGAACATGGGCAATATAGTTCGTTTATAGAATCTCTTGTTGAATTGAATAAAGTAACTATAAACAAATGTTAGTTTCTTGCGCATTATTCGCAAGCGATCTCTGAACAATGTCTAGCAGCCCTTTGCTATGAAATAGCTTAATGATCTGATTTCCCTACGATCATCTTTGTTTTTTGTTCTTAAAAAAAAACAACACATTTTCCTGTATTTTATCCTTGACCATTTTTAATGTCGATCATAGGGTTGCATTCAACATTGCCACCATTTCACAGAGAGTCTATGTCAAATAATGATGTCCTGCTCCAGGATGCCGCTTGACGAGTACCGAAAAACGTAAGGATAGAAAAAGAAGCAATGAATGTAATTTGATCAGGACATATATACACCTATACGCATATATGCACACTTGTTGTAGAAGATTGAGGTAAAATTGTCTTGCTCACACGGTGACGTGGTTTTGGCTGACTGCTTTTTTCGCCAGCATTCGTTAGGGGCGAGATGGGCATTCGGCTTCCCCCTTCCCTAACGGGAAGAGAGAATTCGAAGGTGTTTGAAGTCTTGAGGCGTTGCCGATCCTGTCGACGTTTCGAAAACTGCGGGGGACAGCCTAGCCAGTGGCAGGATTTTTCTTTGTCTTCTTCTTTTTCAATAAACTTCCACATAAACAGACGTTTCGAAAAGGGAACTGAGCAGTGGCAGCAGCAACAGCAACAACGCACAGCAAATGCTGGGCCTGCGGCCGAGTCGCGAGCGCCCGGGCGCGTAAGTTGCTTTGAGCAAAGAAGGAAAAAGGGCAAAAGCGAACGACACCTCGCCGGCTTGTTGTCTGCGCTGCGATCCCAACGCAACACGCCTCAGTAGATCTGTTGCCTGTACTCTAGTAGGCTCCGCCGTGTTGGAGAGGACCATCGCTTATAGGGTCACAGCCTCTAGTCACTCAATCACACACATACACTCACATATTAAGTTCGTTGGACAAAGAAGAAGGGCAAAAAAGAAAGAGACACGCAAAAAGTGGGAGATTTTCTCAAAGAAAAACGAAGCAAGCATAGAACAGAAACTTTTTCTAATACCGTCCCCAATAGCTCTGTCAATTGCTTGAGCCGCCAGTAAACTCCAGACTCCCGTTGTCGGATACTGGTTTAAAGGTCATGCGGAGCCCTGCTCCAACATGGCACGACCGCCTATTGGACCGCCGTTGCTATTTTCGCTGAAACTTGTTTTCGTATCGTTTCTGTGTTTCTTATTGAGTGATTGTTCCGTGCCGTTTTCGCTAAACTACCGTTGTTAATGTCCTGTTGTTGGCCCCTTTGCTAATGACTTGGCAAATCTTTATTGTCATGTAATCCAGGAAGACCAAGGTATTGACGATGAGAAAAACGATAGAAATTATGTCCTAGATCTATTTTTATTATTCCTTAATTACTGTTGTTTAGAGGAGAACATTTCTGCGTTTCGCTGCCTTGGTTTGTTCGATTAATAGCTCACTGGTGGTATCCATAAAAATGAGCCAACATGTCCTATGCGCCAGAATATCAGTTTTGCCATATTATAGAAAGTGATACCCATATAAATATGTAATTACGTTTTATATCTTTAGGGGACATATAGGACAAATATGTGCATGCAAGGAGACCGCCATTGCTGCCTAGGGCTGTTGATACCGCTGCCGCCGTTTGCCTAAAGACATTCCTCCTAGCGAATTCAATAGATCTGAAGATAGAACTGACAGATTATTTGTTATCCAATCGACATGGTCCATACCTGTGAAGATCAAATTCGTATGATGTTTTCTATTCGCCCTTGAAGAAACTCCGCTTCCCTACAATTGAGCTGGTCGTGCGCGCACATGCACCTAATAATCATGCTTGGTCTTATACCATATCACGTGATACTATAGCCAATATGACAATAGAAACAAGCGTAGCGATAAATTCAAGACCTAAAATCAGTGACCACTGGTTGAAAATATTCAACCGGCATCTACTTTTGTTTTCCGATCGACTTTCTACCATAACGATGACAACCGTCATTTCACAGATCGCACATCTTACAGGTATCCTAGTTCACTCCGAGTTCGCTGTTCCACGTATTCGCTTCTCTATATCAGCTTGCTACGCTGTTCTCCACCAGTCACTTTTCCACTGGCCCACGTGTTAGTCTTTACTTAGCTAATGACCTCGGAGAGTCCTGCATATCGCTCCAGGAAGAGACAGCCATTAATTGTCTGAAACGCTGTCCTCATCGCCTGAAAAGACACAGAAATGGCGAGAGAAGGAAAGAAAAATCAACAGAAAGATGGCAAAAAGGGAAAAAAGTATAACACACAATATACACAATGCTATCGTTGACCATCACAGTAAGTGTGACAGTAAAACCCTGGACTCTAAAAGGCTAGTAGCAGTAACGCTAGAAGACCCACCGGGACCGGGATTTAGAAGAAGACATTTTCAACTGTTTCCGAAAGATAACGGTCTAAGTTGACTGCATTACAAGAGTATTAGAGCAGGCGTAGGCAGACGCTGATGATGTGAAAATTTTCAGGAATGTTTTAGAGGTTCGTTTTGGCAACATCGTATCGTTAGCTCAAGCCGTATTATCGTCCCCGGTTACATTCTGTCGCGACTCTAATGAAAAGTAACCTAGGTTTCGTACGGACGATAAAAGAGGCGCGATTCAAGGTTTGGGTGTTTTTTTTTTGTTTGTCATTTGAAAAAGACGAGAAAATAACATCGTGGAGGAGTCAATCGACAAAAACATCCCTTGACTATAAATTGTGTAAATCATAACATTGTAGTTAATCGTGAAAATACTTAAAGTTGACAACATTTGAGTGGCACAACTACATTGCATAATAAAATAGTCGATAAGAGCGTATTTCCAGTAATAGTTAATTTAAAGATCTATAGCCATTATTGTTTGGCCTTGACCATCAAAGATCCCTTTCTGAGGTTATGGACTAAGCTAGTGCAATTCATGTCCATGTGGGTGCGCAAAAGGATCTAATTTAGCGCTCCCCGTGCTGCATCGGACATCATACGATGACTACACAAGCGCAGGATACAGCAACAGCAACAGAAAAAACAGAATAACATCTTAACCCTAACTGCCCAGCGTTGAGCCGCTTCTAAATGAGTGCGGCGTGTATGTATCTATGCCCTCGTGCCACACTGCGCGTTTGCCCGGGTAACAGTCCCACGTGAGGTAACTCGATGGGTGCTTTGTTTGTGTATGTGTATGATACATACAGAGTAAGGCATAAGCGACTTCCTGTTTATCACTGAGCAACGTCCCAGCTGAAAGCATGTGGCAGTCACCAAGGTGATGAGTCATGAGGCGAGTGTTATTGGCGGGGAAGACGGGAAACGATAAATAAAAATACTGCCCCACAGAGCGGTAGCATAAATGGGAAACACATAACACTACGATAGCAACCATATAATATGGTTGGAGGGCAAACATGTTATATGTGTTTTGCACGTAAGCATTTTTTAAATTTTCAGTGTACACGAAAAATAAATAATAAAAAGAATAAACACTACTTGATTAATAGAGGAGGAACGAACTTTGGATTTACATTGTAAACGTTTGTCTCCTGCTTTCTATCGGCTTCACGAATTCGCCAAGCTTTGCAATCAACACAAAATGAGCTAACTAGAAATATTGCTCGTCCGCTTTTGTTTAGGCAGTGACAAATTATGGAAAAAAATAGCTTCACTTTAGCGCTGTTAGATGTAACCTTTTACTGGACAGATGGCCGTTCTGGATCGGCTTCAAATGCTTGGGACACAAGAAACCGCGTACAAACAAAGCTTACGAGTACTTACAAAGGCTAAAACCTCTCTGGATCAATGCCCCGAAGGCAACAAGGTAACGATTGTGATTAAGAAATGTAATGATAATTGTCAAGGTCTGATTAAATGAAACTAGAATCAAAAACTTCCATCACTTAGAATATTGTCCCAACTTAATTGAAGTTCACTGTGAGCTCAATTTCATCACCGTAGCGGCAGTCTTCTAAAGGACATTATTTTTATACAAAACTTCATCCATTGCAAACCTCGTCTCATAAAAGAGACACGTATTATAGAATATTGCCTTTCGACATATTCTGTAAGACAGAAGCTTAATCCCAATGACACAAATGCTCTAACGACAAGCATCTGACATGAGCCAAGATCCGACCAGACTAGGTGGCAAGAGGAAGCTTTACACAGGTAGATTTAGCGGAGATCAGCCCGAAAGGCGAAGAGTATGTAGGTCTGCTGTAGCAAAAAGCTACCATGTCGGAAGTGTTTGAAGTGACATAAAGATGTTATCACCATAATGTTATTTGTGGTACATCTGTTTCCAGATGAGTAAAGCGTCATTATGTGACTTGAGATTGAGTTTTAAATAAGTACTCTGGCTTCAACACACGTATTTGCACATCTTAAGTAGGTCAACTTTCAAAGAGAAACAATGTCAGCGGTTTCACTTGTTGACAGTAGGGCAAATAACTCAGTGGGACGTGTCAAGCTACAGGTCCTGCAATGCTCCTAGCAACAGGTCCTATAGATATAGTGGTAGCATACGTATAGTTGAATATGGAGTTAAATATGGAAATATTTTTAACAGGGTTAACAATGGCGTTTGATCGTAAAGTAGCTAATAAGGCCTGCTTGAAGTAAATCTCGTTCTACTTCTAGTTTCTACTTGCATTCTAATCATATGATGAACGCATTATACTTAATAAAGCGAAATCATGAAAAGAGTTGATTGTAAGCCGAAAACATGGCTCGTCGGGACGGTAGGAGTGACAGGATATGCATGTGAACCCTAGTGTTCAGAAATAATTATAGATCTCATTTGATCCGATATAGTCCTTCCTCACCAGTTCACCCCACAGTAAGTTAACCTTCAGAGACACCTATTATTCGAATAGGATCACCGGGATCCCTAGAAGTAAACTAACTCTACCTAAAACCTCCATAATAACCTGCATTAACCATTGATCTGCCTCATTATGCATTATTTAAACGCGTCTTGTCTCTATATTATGCTCATGTACATCGAGTCGATAAGACGTATTCCCTTCCTGCTATAATATCAACAAACTACTTTTTTTTTCCATACTTCATCATTCAGGTGATACATCAACAGATATCGATGGAGAGTTTACGGCGGGACATTATGCCAAGATTACTAGGTATTTTCAGGTAATTATACATGTCGATGGCGGCCAATAAGCAAACGATTTTGAAAAAAAAAAGTCTGGTTTGCAGGTATGGTGATCATTCACGGAACAGTATGATTTGCTCGTATCTGGGTGAGGTACATATGTCTCGCAAATAAAAGGCTTACCATGCGCAGCGGTCCCGAAGATATGGGTACAGGAAAAAGCGTGGTTTTCACAACTGTTTGCAACCGCTTTAACTGACCGCTGCAATCGACCGTGGACCATGGGATTGTTGGAGCCAACCGAACTAAGCGAAAAAAAGCAGCGAAGACGATCTCAGACAACCACAGTAGAAAGTAACAGGACCCGTTGGTTATCTTAACGAGGTCCGGATATGGTGTGCGCGGGACACGCTGAACAGGGCATTTACTGCGTAGTCAATGGGGGGTCCTCAGGTTACCTCCACAGAAAGCAGAACGCCTCAAGTACTTTTATACTAAGGTTTCTTGTGGCTAAGATGTATCTTACTCGTAGAAGGTTTACTATTGCCGCCGCCTGTTGTACCGTTGTCGTTTTATACGTAACGCGCCCTAAATGTGCCGTCTTGCTCATAAAAGATAAACATAACAGTTGGTTAGTAAGTGATATTTCGCCTGTTACTCCTTTGAGTCTTATAGCTTGTTTATAGAACATTCCGCGATTAAAGCAAACGTTATCAGGTGTTACGATAAGAAATACGGTGGCGTCCAAAAAGAAGCACTGGGATATGCGAGGTCTGTACGGCTCTCAAACGAACGAGCAATCTAGAGAATTGAACAGGTTCATTCTTTGTTGCTATGACAGGTAACTAAAAATACAATTGAACATAATCAATGCAACGTTCTCTAGCAAGTAGACGATTTCTTGCGCATATTTTTTGCTGAACTTGCGTTGACACGCTCCACTTGTATGATCGCTCCCATTACCGTAGATTTATAGCTGGATAAACAATAAACCGTGAGAAAAATAGCGCTAAATGGCTCGACGAGCTTCATTCGAATAGAGATTTAATTATAACGACACGATTTTTTTCCTTACCAAGGTACCTTAACAAGGTAAAACGATGTTGTTTTATTTATTTCAGTTACCATAGACAGGGTTGCATAAGAAGTTTATTGATGTTTATACAGTAGCTTCGCCTACTTATTTCCACAGCACAAATATGCTTATCGAATCCATTTGCATTCATGAATACTTGACAAGTCGTACATACTAATCTCTACAATATTTGATAATGCTCTCAGATACAGCCTGTTCTACATAAGTTGGCTTCCCGTTAGACGTCAATTGGCTTTTCGAAATCAGCCTTTCGACTTTGTTAGCATTTTGGCACGTAACACAATGCGATTATTTCCCTTACTTAAGATACTATGTCTCTGAGCTTGGTAGGGACAAGGTGTGAGCTCCGCCGAAGTGCCAGTAGTTTTGTTTCTAGTATCACCGCTTTCCGTCGCGCTTCTATCGTTCTGTTATTATCTAATTTGATGATTCAAAGTAAGGTTCATGCTTATGTAGTTTTCTCTAAAATATTGACTTATTGCTCTTAGCTAGCAAGAAAGGCAGCGAGCACTATGAAATCGCCAACTGAGAGGTATTCGAAGTTCTCTTTTGTGTAACGTTCCTTCAGCTCCGGTAGGTTTTGCCCACGCACACACACGCATATATATATATACATGTATATCTGCTGGTGCGAGGCTTCGCCAAGGAAATGGTTGCTGTTAATAACAGCCCTAAGGTAGCTACACTTTTGCAAGCCTTCTTCACCCATGCCAGTTAGAGAAGTCGTGACAGATTCCCGGTAAAATCAGTTTTGCTCCATTCGTTAACGTCGTGCAAAAATTAGCGCCTGCCGTCACTCGTGGTTGATTCGTCCGAGGGAACTCGTCCGAGGCCACTGAAGCTGAACACTGGTCGGCGGTTTGCTTGTTCCGTTGCCGCACTTCAATGCCCAAAGAAGCCCAGTTCTACCTTTTGGAAGACCTTCTTTCGAGAATTTTGCATTTACACGGCTTTGTATTATTCGATACTGTTTTAACTGGCATACATTTGCAGAAAATAAGGCATAAATCACAGATAGCAGCAGTTTAGGTGAGTCGACCCACTTGGATAGATGCAACGGGTCTTTTAATCTGTGTCCCTACTCTATAAAGACGGAATAGACACTTGACACGGTAGACACTGCACGTCTTCCTGCCTATGAAATTATTGAAAGATGGCGTTCTAGTTTGTTTCGACATTCTCCAACTGACCAATATAATGTACCGAATATGAGGCCTATTTCTGCCTTTGAAATCACAATTTTTTGTTTCGCCAGCTCTTCATGTAAATATATATATATATATATATATATATACGGATACCTTTAGAAATAGGTGTTTTGAAACGAATAACTTTGCCTACGGCCGACAGTAAATTATGAGCAGCTATTTGAGAATCGAGACTAGAGCTGAAGTTTTACATCCACGTTCCTATCACAAATAGAAGTCCTGATAGACGTCCCGAAGATTTTGTAGTTCTACTTTTGTATAGCGTATTACCATATTATGCTCTCAGTCAATGTCGAACTGAAGAATTAAAATTAGATCGCAAATGATTTCTACTTTCTAATTGCGTCGGATTTGCCGACTACTATGTTGACACGATACGCCTTCAACCGTAATTCGAATAAGTTGCCCCGAATTGAAGAGACGCGGTTGAAAGCGCCTCACCTGTGCGAGAAAACTGCGCACAGCGACTCACTCAGCTTATCCCCCATTTCATAAATAAAGAGCGCAAGCAATTTCTAACAATCAGATAGGTGAGGACACCCCGCTGGGAAGTCCTTCAGTAACCATTGGTCTTTGCTCTGCTGACTATATCTCCCTCAATCTAGCCTGCTTCAGCTCTACGGTCCGTTCTCCCATGCGTGTCCCCACTGCAGCAAACCGCAGTGTGATGCGATGCTCCGAATACCAATAGCTAGCGCCCTTCGTCGCCTATTAGTCGGTCGGAGCTAACGGCGATGTTGGCAATAGGCATCGAGTCATTCTGTAACTTAATAAGTTGATTGCACACCAGGGAACATGGCGGGATACAGGCGAAACAAGGCAGACGTCAAGCAGAGCTGCTGTAGAGGTTGTAGAGGTGATGCATAGTGGATTGCGGCGAATCGTTCAACTTTGTGGTAGAGCTCAGAGCTGCTTGACTTGCTAAGATCTCCTGGTCCATGATCAGAGAATCAGCTGGCTGAGAACCGCTGCTTTCGTCAAGTAAAGCTAAAATCTCGTTAGAAGTGCCTGACTGCATTTGAGCTTTCAGCTGCGTTTGAGTCTTGCCTGGCAAAGAAAGAGGGGGGGGGGGGGCGGATTCAATGGAAGACGGTAGAGGAAAAAATTTGATAGGAGAAAAAAATAGGAGGTCCATATATATACATACCTATAAACGAGTATCTGTGACATGTATAAAGACCGTTCCTGCTTGTTGTTATCAAAACCTGTCCTTGTCCTTACAGCAATAGGATGGGAAACGTGACAAACCCAGGCAAACACCGCACGCTACATACGTCCTGGTATCATGCGTATATATACATCTATGAAAAAATGCGAAGTATCAGCTAGAAAACCACAGAATTCCCCAGTGCTTTGCAAGTGCCGAGCGAATAATTATCGACACTGCTAATAGGGTGATTCGGAAAATAGAATACCGTAGGCACAATGACAACAATGGCAATTAACTCTCGATTAAATCGTTCCATATACTATTTAAAGGGTACTAATACCTGACTGGTCTGGCAACTAAGTACCCTAGTGACTAAATTTCCTTCTTATAATGACCAAGAGAGGTATCCGATTAATCGGGTAAAGTCGCGGACTGAGATGCCAACTGATCGTTGTCTTTTGCCTTAGGGTCTAAGTAACGTGCAGGTTTCATCTGCCTTAAATTTTCAAATATCACAATATTGACCTCTATTCTTCAATAGCCATCAGCGGTGTTCTGTCCAAGAGCGTTGTTCAAGATACATTGACAAATAACCACAGACACCTGTTAGGGTTCTATATGAAAGATCTGCCTGAACAGACTGCGTATCGACACTACCCACTAATCGATAATCTCAATAGCCGAACTCCGCCATGTACATTGTTACGAGGAAAGTCTTCCATTTCCAACGTTGACCAGTGCACCGGTGCATCGGTCCGGTCCGGTCTGATTAGTCCGTGTGCGTACAACTAATGAAAAACCGATACAGCTGAGCAAGTATATCAAGGAACTCTTGCTCGGTGCGGACAAGTAGCCTGTGTTCTCCTCTTCGATAGTCACATTCTGCGCTACGATTCGATATTGTTCGAGGGCATCGCTTGGCTACGGGGCAAGACAAGAACTAGAAACACACTCTACAGCTAGTCACAATAACAACGCTAACAGACTCGTCTATATCGATGTACCAGATCTCTAGAGCACTAACGGACGAAAGGGAGCGCGGAAGGAAAAGGAAAAGTGGCTAAAGGAATATGATGAGCGACCGATGATCGTGTTATTGATGAAGACGAGCGACGCAAATAGGGTAAGGGACTGTATAGAATGAACATGAAATATTAAGGATAGTGGCCATGACTGACTAGCTGGCTTTAGGCGGGTTGGAGGCGTTGACGAAGGCACTAACCAAGGACATAGATTATTGTTGATACAAACAGCAAAATAAACACTGTCCATTGCACCAGTACAAAACAAGGAAGATAAGAAATAGCAGCGGTGAAGAAAAAGGTTACAGGTTAATTTAGCATAAAAATTATAGTAGAATGGTTGAGGCAACATAAGGGGAGACATAACGATCGACAATATCCTTGTAATCCGCAACGAATATATATAAAGTTAAGTGACATATTGTGCCTTGTAGCGAACAGGTCAGTCGTTAAACGAAGAACTGCCTGGTCCAACTTGGTAAATTGGATTAGTTCTCGTTGTGAGATGAACCTTATGGGAAGAGGTAGATGGATACTTGGTTCAATGGGAAAAAGCAAAAGAGGAAAAAAAATCAATAGAATATAGAAAGGCGACGTAGGGCTAGCTTAACTAGCTGATCTTGTTCTAGTTCTGCCATAATTCTAAAATGAGACCGGAATTGTAGATATTTTTCTAAACGTAGATACTTTCAAGCAAAATCTGTTAGAATCCCACCTCGTCATTAGAAATCCTTATTAATATATCGTATGTATCGAAATCATCAGAAATTTTTTCCGAAACCATAGAACATTGTTGAATGTTGCAATCTTTGCCGGAGGGAGTCGGCAGGTTAGGTTTCGCAGATCTGTACATGAAGGCATTTGCCCCATTAGGAATATTAGTCGTGCATGCTTGATACATTATTCACGATATGTATAATAGAAGCTACCTATTTTCGTTCCTATTTCGACGGGGCGGCACAGAGTTACTCGAAACTACGACGAGTTCACCTCAACACGAATCGAGTTCGTCGAACTCTGTTTAGCTTACCAGGACTATTGCTATTACATTATGCCAATGAAAAAGTACCTCGTATACGCATCATAATCGATAGCTTCGATCTTGCTCCGGTGGAATAGATCTTGTATTGTTATGACACACGTATTTGTAAACAAACAACCAGATTTGTACAAGTGACTGCCTATCGATTTCCATATGAAGGTGATAATAATACAAGAATAATTACAATAGACCAAAAGTACTTCATTGCTCTGTCCCATTTCTGTTGGGTTTACGAAGGGTGGAATAAAAAAAAGATAGGTTAAATGAAGTTCTTCAATTGTATGCAAGCAAAGCGGTTCATTGTTTATACAGTTACTAGATATATGTCAGTCTGACATTGTGTGGGTCAGTAAGATTTTATCCCGGTTTAGGCTGTACATTCATTTCTGGAGATGGATTTCGTGGGTAGATATGTGTTCGACGAAGTAAATTCTTATTTCTCCCATAAACTAAAAGGTCATGAAAAGTAGGTACAGCTCCTCTTACAACTATCTTGTTAATAGTTTTTTTTTTTTTTTTTTTTTAATATTCTGATGCTATTTTTACATACAGGTCTATTGTTTTTTTGTAAATTTAAATGAGTGAAATAAATGTAACGCAGGAATAGCACGCACGATGCAGTGTTGTAGGTTCTCACTAGAATATTATTGGAAATTATTTTTATTCACACAAACGGTGTGTATATCATACTTGGACACAATTTTTATATATATCCGTTTAACAATATGATTATCTATACCTACGCATTCGATGAGGAATCCCAAGAAGGACCATGATCACGGGTCGGCTTGCTCATGCCTCTGCTGATGGGTTTAGCCCTTCCAGTGGTCATAACGGCAATGGTACATCTACTGCTCATACAATGAATCCAAATTCGAACAAAAAGTAGTAAAGTTGACTTTTTTTTTATTGGATCACCGCACTATCGTTCTAAAGGTGAGGTCAAAAAAAGGAAGTCCGCAATATAACACAAGGCGGATTTGACTGTTTGATTGAGTGTGAACAAGATGGGAAGGGGGAGATACTGTTTGGCGTGAAAAATCAATACAAGGATTAGGCAGGTCGAACCTGGAAGATAAATCAAAGCAAATCAAAATGGCATAAAGCAAGTAATGCAGGAAAAAGCTCAAGTGTCCTACTTATGAGCCGTGAAAAGTACCGCGCAACAATATACAACTTTCTATAACCCTGCATTCACTTTTCCATCTTTTCGATATCTGCATACAGGTACAAAGTATTTGCTCGAAAAAAAAAAAAAAAAAAGTATCTTTTTCCATGAATAAGAGCAGAAGATGAGGTTAAACGCTTGAGGTTAAAAGGGGTAAGAGGTTAAAAATAGTATTTCTAGAAACACTTGTATGGTTTAACTTTTTTCCGATTAATGCCTGCATGCGTAAATTTACGAATCACATCTCTCGAACGCTAACACGGTACCGGACACATGGCGTACTTACTTAAGTAAGGATTGATTGTCCCCACCAGCAAACTGCTTCTACACTAAGTTACTCTCATTTGCTCCGAAAGTCGTCAACCAATCTCCACGTACTACCGTCACCGTCATCCTCATTGGCGTCATCGCGCAAGAAATGTTGTGCAGTTCGACTGAAATTCTTACCCAGTCCTGATCTTATTCCCTTTTAACCCTGCTCTTCCAGGGATCTCATACCTACGACCCTATTCCCTCTCGCCTCTCTAACTCGTCTCTAACTCACTGCCGCGTCCGTTCATCCAACAACTTTTCATGGTATCGTCTCCCAAGAGGCCTGTCCAGTTCCATTCTTCGTCGTCATCGTCGTTTCTCTCCATCTGACGATAAGAAGTACCGCTCAAACACGCAAAATGAGGAAACTCTTCTGCGTATGGCAAAAATGGAACTCGAATGCACATGGAGGAGCCCATCATTGGGGTCGGCCCTGGGCCCTCTCGGCTTGACCTGGCCCTGATCAAAATCGCAATCAAAGAGAGAAGAAAGCCAGGGGTGCGGTGGAGAGAGTCGACAGGCCGAAGGGGACTGCGAATAGGATTCAGGAATAGAAGAGTTAGTGTGTGCAAAAGAGGACGAAAAAGGACAGAGAACAACGAGTGAGGTGCGTCAGCGCACCCATAGAGGAGACGAGCAAAGATGAGGAGAAAGGGTGAAGTTTAAGTAGGAGAGAGTGGCGCAAGCGAGTAAAGGCGAACTGCGCCCTCTTTAATCTTGAAGATGATCAACATCGTCATCATTATCATCATCGTCGTCGTCGTCGTCGTCGTCGTCACGATCACTCGTGGCAGTATCAGCAACACTGGCATTTGCCGTGATCGCAATCATCATTTCATTTGCATAATGCTGAGCCGCTGTGGGGCAGTGGCGGCTGCCGCCGCCAAAGCTAAAGCGCAGCAGAACCGCAATGTATAACAATAGTAGTAGTAATAAAAGAAATAATAATATGTAAACGCGAAATAGAGGAAAATATAAAGATACATAGAGTAGACGTGGGGTCGATCGATGATAACGGTTCAGAGGTGCTCCGCAAGCTGCACGCGCAGAGCTTCGTGCGGGGAAGGGGGGGGGGGGGATCTTCAGTTAGGGCTCCGCTTGGCTCATCAGTATGTATGAGTATTTGCTTTTCACAAATAAATTGTGTGTGAGCTTCGTGTTTGTTATTTCAGCGTTTCACTATACTATCCTGCGGGGCGACAGCATGTGAGTATGTCCTGCACGAGATGACACTCCTCATGGTCAGATTGCACACGATACTGGAACACGGCGTTGCTAACCGTATAAATTCCAAAGCTATTGTAAAACGCTATCATGTTCTTACATTAAATTAGTATTTTTCGCTTTCCTTGTTTAATGCACGTACATTTACACTATGATTTCCATTGTTGTTAACAATCGTTGTTTGACTGAGGTCAATAACGTGACACCGTAAACCAACGAACATTCACGAGATGAAAGGAGCACATAAGCTATGTTGCTAAGCTAAAAAGAGCTAGCATATTTATAGATTTTCGACAATTTTCTATATTATAAATAACGCCGATCCCTAAATACTATTAAGGTTTTTTTTCAGTTCAGTTAGATACTTCTACAGTTGCTTTTGTAAATTGCCTAGAAGAAAGAATTTATTTAGCATTTGCCACTGACGGGCAAAGATATTACATTTTCAACTGGTAACTGGCAACTCTTAGCATAAACACACTCTCTGTCTTATTTAATTCTAAACGATCTACGCGTACCTGTGGACAAAGCAATAAAGTCATCGTACCAAAGCCAAACCAAGAATTTTATCTAAATTCTAGCTAATGACAGGCGGACCTATATTTAGGTGATTTCCTACAACAGAAATAATGAGGAATCAAACAATGAGTCGATTCCATCTATTGTTATATAATACATTATTGGTTATCCGTATGAGACAACGTGTGTCTCATTGAGTTTCCTAAGGGTTGTGGAGCTCTACCGGAGCAATTGTACATTAATGTGTCAGATGTCACTCTTTTGTCTCGTTTGTAGTAAAGTAGATCCTACGCATTCATTCTCTCTCGCTATCCCCACGTCTGTGTCTGCTTGCATCTGACCTGATTCATGGCGCCCTCTGGAAAAACCTCCAGGTCAGAAGTACATAGTGTTACAGAATATCTGTCTGGCAGCGCGTGAGATAAGTTGCCGGAGGTGACCTGTGACAGTTAGACGCACCATTAATCTTTTCAACTCTTGCCGCTACCGTCGCTATTCTATCATCCTAGGAAAATCGGAGGACCCGAAGCTCGATTGTTTTGAGCTCGTTCTGAGTTATTCCAGCTGGACTGAAATCAGTAACAAAAAGATTGTCTACCCCCACGTGTATCTATTCAGGGGATGCTCGTACGCGAGGTTAGGTGTCCCGTTTCAATAGAGTGGAGTTGTGGCAGCCGGGATGTTAGACGGGGGACCGTGTTAAGGGGGATGGCTGTGGGTGATCATCGAGTTTCTGCTACTGCCAGCTTCTCACTAGCGATAACTGGTGTATGGAGGCGGATTAAGCTATGGTTTGTATTATATGTTTGACTAACCGTACGAGTGTGATCTTCTCAATGAGTTTCAGCTACAGTTATTCTGTGTAGTAAAGAAGTCTTTGGAATCAATATCCGGTATTGCTTTAATCACTCGTAAGATAGGCCTTGTTAAACTTATGTAAAATTTTTCCGAAAGATTTATGCCTCATGATAGTAGAGCTCATTGTGCTGCAGTTAGTCGCTGACACTTGTCAAAAGTAGTCCTTCCTGCTAGTTGATACTAAACTAGAAAAAATTTGTTTATGATGTATATGCATATATACACAGCCTCCTGAAAATCTGTAAGTGAAGACCAATCGAATTCATCTCAGGATAATGAGATCAGAAATCAAATATTTTTGAAGCTCTAAAATCAATGTTTAGGGATCGAATGTTTTTTCCACAAGGGATAAAGAGCTAGGAATACTCATCGAATATTGGTGAAGACGTCAAGCAAAGAGGCCTTTAGCGACATTCTAATACATTAATGGCGCAAAGACTGGCGAGCAGGTGACCAGATATCGGGACCGCAATCTAGGAGGCAGAGCTTAAAGTCTGCGAGTTTCGTAGGCCACAAAATGGCATTTCACATGTAACGTGTTGTAGAATCATAAGCTAAAAATTGAAACTGCAAAAGCTGGTTAAAAAAGTAGATTCTTCGCGAGCTAACTTTAGGCTAGCTGAAAACAAGTGTGATATACCCTACGTGCCACTTGTGGAACTTAAGACCCTCCTGGAACGTACGGCCCCTATAAACGAGGCATCGGCAAATCTCTACCATTAGCCTTAAGAGACCAGTCGTCCCAAATTTACCAGCTGGTTGACATCGTTGAACTTAAACATCCAACTTATGCTGTTTGTAATTAGGTGTGTGTGAACACTTCTTTTGCTTTTTCCTACACTCAGCAAATTACTTCACGGAGCTGTACGTGTATGAAAGGATCTCTTAAGGTGGTCGGAACAAAGCAGATCGATGATCAGCGTTATCGGAGACTGTTATGCTTGTTGAGGAAGCCTTCAACAATCGTGTTATCTCAACTATATATTTATTAGCTATATCTGTTGAATAAAAACTTCATCTGTTATATGAACATCTATTTTTCAACTGCATAACAAACAAACGATCCATAGCAAACAACGTCAGTCAGCGTGTGAAATATACAACCGACATTCGAATACTTAAAAGCACGCTCCCGTGAATCGCGTACGATTGATGTCCTAAATAGTATTACCAAAAGTGTAACGGGAACAAATAGAAGTGAAAGATTCGTGGTGAGCAACGCCCCCGCACTCCGCTCCCTAGCGAATCGATTTAGGTGGAACCCTTCCTTTTTCCTATTTTGAAGCTTAGCGACTAAGTACGACGAACTCCTTTTTTTTAAGGCTAAAAGAAACCAATTTTTGTGCACATTCAGGCACCTAGTAAGCCGCAATGGCCGCTTGCCTTTGAGCAAAGGATTGTAGGAGTAAATGGCGGAATCGTGTCGAGCAGCTCCGCGAATTCAAAACAACGTTTCTGAGCATTTTTGAGTAGTGTCTACGGTTTCGTAGTTAGGCCAAAGGCTGCCAACTGGTGACCTCATTCTTCAGCAAAGTCTTCATAGTACCAGCATAGCTTTTAGTGTTTCTGTTAGATACTTCTGCGAATAAACTCTGAATTCAAATTTAAATTAAGTATCATTACAGTTTTAGTCATGTTTTTGTTTAATTTTCCAACTATATTACTAAAAAAAGCTAACCAACCAAAAAAGCAGTTTTCCGTAACTGTCAAAGACAAGACGTAATGACGCAGCACGAAATACTTTTCTGTCTAGTTAGATGGCTAGAGTCGAACGATATTGCTTTGCAGTTTACGTCCTTTCTTAAAGATGAAGTTGTTTGCGTAAGCAGGGCAAGCTTACGCCACTTTTCACGGTTTCAGCATACAAGTCCCTGTGATAGATTAGTGGGTAATGGATTTGCGTGGTAATTTCAGGAACACGTTGTGGTCTAGCCTAAAATAGGCACGCGGTTTCGTGCTATGAGTCGCCAGTCTGATGGAATCCTAAACGGCTATACGGGGCATAAGACTTCAACATAGAGGCTTCTACAGATAAAAAGCAACAGGGAGTTTAAACATCACTGGGCGAGTGTTGTCGTAATGAAATCTTAGCAAAACGCTTGCATGAAAAATCTGAAGTAGAATGTCAACTTTCGATGCTGTTGGCGACATACCTAGGTGCTGATTGGAACTGTTCTGAGGTCAGTAAACTACTGAAGAGTAGCAATTATTTTTCTGCCTGAAGTGGAGTTCGCAGTCCCCGTTCTATTTTTTAGCGCGCACATATTGTTTTTGCTACGTATGTTTATTCATAGATCCGCTCCGTGTACTGGATTATTCCAATTTTTCCTTTGTTGTTTACTTTTGCGGCTTGAAGATTACCCATGCTTTCTAAATCATCCTACTATCATCGAGCTGTAACTACATAGGGGCAAAGAAAACAGAGCTGATGAAACTAAATTGCTCTCTGTTATCGGTGGGGCGTCCGGACCCATCTGTCGTCAAATAATATTTCTTCGTTTGGCAAAAAATTTACCGCCCTACACCATTGCGATGTTCTATACCCAAGCAGCTCTCAGTCATCAACATTTGTAAATTCTATCATCGTCTTTTGCGATCTGCAAACATCAACGTACTGTCTGGTTACGGACACTTATTTAGGTAGCGGCAGTAATCCCACGTGCTGGTCGTAGGTAATGATAACGTGCCATTAACGTAAAACCAACGAAAATACACCTGAGTTCGTTGTTCAATCTTGAAATTTAGTTTTACTGCTGTAAGGAGTAGCACGTAGAAAGAAGGTAAACGCTCGGAGGTATTACCCCATTTACATAGCGCAAAGGGCAATTTATATGAAATTATATATTCTGTTTCAGCAAAAACATTGTCAATATAGTATTCCCGCGTTGTTATGTAGAGCTACGCATTATTTGCATCTCACAGGAAGCTTAACGCTCTAGTAATAGCTCTCTCTATTTGCGTCGCGACCGGTGAACTGGGGCGTCGTATGACGCTTCAATCCCCGGTATCGAACGGTGTTAATGCTAGGTAGTGTTTCACGAGACAACTTTGAAATGGCCCCGCAGGCGACAATCGGCTAGGCAGCGTCATCCCTAGGTTCTTACGCATCAGCTTAGATTAGATTTCAATTAGGTTTTTGCTTGTACGTTGCCAACCTCCCTTACAAGCTGTCCACTTCTATCCCAATTTCGGTGCTTATGCCCCAGCAAGACCTTAGCCTGGGGGCAATGTACTCGATCCACTGGAATTCAGTCTGCTCATAAGAACTATATAAACGGAACGCAGGCGGGCATCCTATGCAGGGTCGGTATTTAGAGGGGGTGGTATTAGAATTTTGACGTACATCCGGGCAGACGGACTGACACTGCATCGTTCTCCCATATTATGCCTCTCCTCTGAGATGATTGCGCTCAAATATCAAAAGAACAAATTATCAAGTAAGGTCAGTTGTTACTAATGGTTACTAAATGGTTGCTAGCCGTATTGTTACAATCTCGTTGGCTGCGTCCAGTAAAAAAAGAACCTGCTCAATTAATTTAATTCTCGGTAATAATCTGCAGATACATCAGTTTTTCTCGGTCGCGAAGACGTATTCTATAATTCAGCGTCTACGGTTGAAATTTTTCGTGGTTAATACATATTACATGATTAATGAAAAAAGTGTAAAAATGTGCATTTAGCTAGAACGTATTTAAATTTTGAGATTTTTTTCACACTTTTTAGAAGTTTTTTTTTTTCTGTTCATACATATCGTGTTATTAAAAGGTGTGATCTGACACGTAACACATACGCATACCTGTGAGCGCGTCTGCACGATATGCCACGAACATGCTTCAGATTGAGACGTTGGCAAAGAATTACCACAGCATATTGTTGCCATAGCAGTTAGCAGTTTGTTAGTATCTCTCTCCAAATAAAAACCTACTACACAATGAAAGCTGTTTTACAGGATTTTTTTTAAAGAGGAATCGTCTCCTCTAAGTAATGCATTTTCGTAAGCACTATAGGAAAAATTGCTGACAAAGTAAAAACGGACTCTACTTTATCACGCTTGTCTTCTTTATATGTTCACTTAGTACTAACACTATAATATTGTAAAAATTAAGCATTCGAACGAATATTATCTGTTAGGAAGACCTCTCCAGTTGAATTTTACAATACCCCCTGCTTTAGAAAGGAGCCTATAGTCCCGTACATAAAAACCTGGGTGAAGATTTCTTCGATCAAACGCAGCCAGCCTTCAGCACTAACAGCTACATCGCCATGATGAAGCTTCACCGGTCGAAGGCACGACAAAGATATCCCTGACATAGCCATCTTTAGCATTACCCACCCAATGCCCGTCAGTCTCTAGCCTCTACTACTGACAACAAGCGAGAAACGATCATTTTCAAATGTTTCGAAGGTGGCCATTGTAAAATCTTGAAGCGCATGATAATTTTCGAAGACAACGACTGTGTCACATGTTGACCGAAGGTCTATAGTTAAATATCTGCGCTATACGCGCGGCGTGCTGTTCGGCGAGAGAAGCTGATATACGCGCAGAGCGAAGTGGGCTCGTCGTTGGCCAGCAAGCTTAGCTGAATCTGAGTGACGAAGTCACCAATGAATGAGCTGGTCACGTGCTACGGGTGACCATAGGTGCAATTGAGATCCGTGTCCAATATTCCTGCCCTCCTCTGTTATTCGTTAGAATCCAAAGTTAGCAAAGCATCAACCGATATTCTACAAGGAGTCCTCATCTCGCGCGCCGTTGATGGCAACGCGTCAAGCCCTCGTCCACCACTAATCCCTACAATTTTAACCGCGACCGAGAGCCGCGCCTTCAATTGGCGGACGGTCGTTGATGAAGGACAGGAAGCAGCAACGTTGGAGAACATCGATGACGGTTTTCTCAAGGTTTCTAAAGTGTCATGTAACGTTTTGAAGCGAAACTACATCTAACGCTTTCTATACTGTCTTTCTTATCGTCTTTTAAACAACACTCGAAGCACACTTTGTGCTTCCTGCTTTGTTTCACTACTTAACAACGAAAAGAAGCACGCATCAAGAGGTCACTTTTTTTCTGAAAATTTATCACGTAAAAGTCACGCCAAAATGCTTCTGTAAAAAAGTTTTATCTATGTGGCTGTAAAGTAGTATCCTCGGCGTAGTTTTAAGGTGAAAATGTCGAGTGACTATGGGAAACACGTTATGAAAGCTAGATACTGCAGCAGGAAAATGAGAGCTAGGGGTTTATTTATCTTAAGAGATAGGAGATGTAGTTAAATTTCATTTGTTGTCATTAGAAAATCAAGGGGAGAAGATTGGTGCATTTTCAGTTAGAATCATTATATCCGAAATTCCGCGAACTGTGATCAGCAAACACTCAAAGGTGTCTCAATTGTCTTTTGTAATCATCGTCAAACCAAGTTCGAGCCCACACACCAGACACATTTACCCCACGAAATTAAATAGAAAAAAGAAACAATAACTATAACAGGTTCGACACAGACAATATTCGAAATTAAATTGCCGCTATGAATGAACTATAGGGATAATTGACATATGCGAGCTATATGATCTTTTGTGTATAAAAAAAAAACTGCTTCATAAACATAATTATATGTAAGTACAGCTATTAGGTGGCCGTATTTATTTTATATATGTGACTTTGTCACTTGATCAGCAGCGTTCATGTTTATGGAGAAATGATAGTCCAAGTTTTTCATTATAAACATGGTGAAATATATATTTATATAGTATATATAAGTTGATGACAGAATGACCGGTGTTTTTGTTTACTAGCTACATTTTTCGCTTTCCAATAGTGGAGTGGTGTATACCGTTGAAAAGCCCTTCCTTGTCTATTACATTGACGGTTGTCTCCAGTATATTACCATCACGAAGTTCAGTCTGTGAAAAGCATGTACCATTTTTTTTAATGCGACAATTTCGATATTTTATGATATAAAAATCATATATTAAATAACAAGCCATAGAAATAACATATCAAAACCAATGGGAAAGGTAAAAAATCACGGAAAAACAGATTGAAAACTGATTTCAGATAAAATTTATTGGGATAAACAGAGAAACCTTGAGAAATGGGTAAAAGGTAGAAGGTTAAATATTAATCAATTATACGTTAATGAGAAGCGTGAGATATCCAATTCTCCGTAATCTTCTTGCCGCTCATTTTGTCTCGACTTTGCAATTTTTTTTATAGAATATATTTTTGATCAATCTTTAATGGTTTTAACTTATCATTAGCGCTTTATATCGTAGCGTTTTATTTTTGTGAAACCTTTAATATAGGTTTCATTTACATAAAAAGACGGAATTTGTAAAAACAACACATCCAGCTTAAAGCCCGAGCTCCATATAATGTTTTGCTATATGGACAAAGCGGTAACAACAGGTTCGAGTAACAGAAAAATAGCATTCCAATTGTATTCAATAAATAAAAAATTAAAAAAGAGAAAACCGCTATTGCTTTTTGATCATTCTATATATATATATATATATAGAAGTTCACTGGCTTTCACATTGTCAGACAAAATACAAAACACCAAATAAAGCGATAAAACCATGGCAAAAAGGCCATTTAATCGAACGAGAATATTCTTTTTTATCACCTCAAACGGCCACCCCACCAACAAATACACCCCAGTTCTCTTAGCGGGGTAGGCACATCACATCACATCGCGCAACAATGAGCTAGCCGAATACTATCAGTGCTATCTTTCCAAGTCCACCCTCTGAGCTCACTCTCGATTTTCGCGCTCTCTTCCGACCTTTTCGCTATGCTTCCCATCTTAATCTTCCGGGCTGCTGCATCTCAATGGCAGAAGCACAGCCTCAGAGCCTGAGCTCCCGTCTCAACTGCGTCTTTTTCTTCACCATGCCAAGCAAACACGCTACGCGCAAAGAGTACTGGTACTAAAACGCTACCACAGTTCCAACATCAAATGATAGTGCTGGGTACCGACCCCAGCGCTCGTCACCTAGTCGCTCAGCCAGCTAGCCCAACGCGGAGTAACCCTACTCGATATAGGTGAGCCCAGGGTGCCTCCTGCAGCCGGCCGGGTGCTTATGGCTGTCCGGCATTTCTGACTTTCAGTCTCTACGGGACCACAGCATTGGGCTGGTGAAGGAAGGGTCGAAGACAGTCGGAGGGGCTGCAGGATTTTTTAGCGGAATGGTGTTGGGAAAGTTGTATTCGAGACTCTGAAACAGGATTTGTTTATCGCCTGACCTCATCTGGCCTGCTGACGAATATCAGACAGAAGCTGGAAGTAAAATACGATTCAAAGCCGTTCACCGGGTTGTTATTTGAAAATTGAACAATGCGTCTTTTTAAAGGAAAAACATGTTTTTCTTGTGATTTTTTGGCCGGAATTGACGATTTGTCAACCACTAAGAACCATCAGAATTAAAGATCACTAAAAAAATTCGTTTGTTTGCATGTAGTGAATGATATGTAAACTTAATGAAATCAAAACACGTTTAGTTCATCTTAAGCAATATTGCTACTATATCTGACTCAAACGAATATATTGTTTGACCTATTGATTCGAAATTCATGAAGATATACAGAACTTAATAGTATTTACAAGACATCCGCTTCTATAGTGCAGTTAAATCGCCATTATCGGCGCGTTATCTATCGTATATTAGACGTTAAACAAATGCAGCTGAACAGATTAGCTATATAAGTACTACTTTGTCAAGGTCAAGCCTATCAGCTTCGCCAATTCACTATTGAATAACGATCACCAACAGTCTGTAGCATTGAGTTTGCAATGACTTCAGGGGTGGAGCTTCGCCTCTCCTCCTCTTTGGAGTCCTCTCCACCCTCCCTCGCCACGTTGAACCCACATGGCACCTCAAGTTGAGAACTAAGGTGCCCAACCACAGAGATTTCAGTTATGCCTAGACTTAACGGGAACTCGCAATACTACTCGCGCTGTTTTCTTACGTTGACGTTTTTTACTCGAAGGGGTAGTGCTTCGGAGCCACCTAACGCTGCTAAGTCTTGTTTGGCTTAGTGTTACCATCGATATGCCCGAGTGCGTCAACTCACGTATCATAGATGTCACGTGTTAAATAGCGAAGGTGGGGCTAGCCAGAGAATAGGTTAAGTTATTAAGTATTCTATCTTCTCGGCAATATACAATCAAAATGGAAGATTGCCTTGAAATGGTGGATGCACTTAACGCTCTCCTTTCCCCCGGAGAACGTGAGCTGTGCGAGGAACTGATGAGTTCTTGTGAGGTTACGGACTTCCGCTGCTTTCATTGTCCTACCCGATGTGACGCCGAGCTGGAAATGATTCGTCACTGCGATCAAGCTCACCCCTATTATGAGGCAAAGTACCATCTCCCGTCGAATTTCGGACCTGCTATATCAACATTGATGAATGACGAATGCCGCTGGGTGTGTTGCGTCTGCTCGATGCTGACCAGCACTCGTCAGGAAATGGAAAACCACTGCATAACATACCATCGAAATAGCACGTCGCGCCACTTTTTCATCGATCGTACCGGTTTACTAAAGATGTCGTTCACGGATCGCTCGTTTCTTCCGCAGCCACCCCTAGCTCCGACTCCACCGCAGGATTCAAGTGACATCCTGTTCCATGATCTGGCGTCTTCCGAAGGCGAACTTGAAAAGCTCAACTTGCAAGCGACGCAAATGGCTGTGATGGCTCTGACGAGCCCGGGAAACCAGTCGGCAGGTCTTGCGGTTTTACCCCCTATCTCCAGCTTGCTGCATCCCGAGTCTAGCATACAAGACTCACAGATCGGCTATACTCGGCAGGATCTCTACTATAGTACCTCTAGCAGTATTAATCTCTGTTATCAGCCACCGAACGACGGTGAAACATCAGACCTCGGCTCCAGTCCTTCAAGCTCAACCTATAGTGACGCAAGTCCGGTAGACTTCAACCAGTATGGAACTCAGCCAATTGACCGGTGTACGTATTCTTATGCATCGTTCCCGAAATACAGTGCGATGTCCTTTGATGACATAATACCTTTGGAGCCCGCCCGGACAAAGATTGAGGAGCGTAATGCGTCCTCTGAGGGAACACGGTGTTATAACGAGTCATCAAATATTTTATCCTCAGTAAGGACTCATTTGAACAATCAGGCACAACCCAGTAATGAGTCCAGTGTTCCTTTTATTAGTACGAATGTGTTAATGGATGGCACTATCAAAGCTGGAGACAGCAAATCTGAACGTCAGTCAAGACTCGTAAAGAAGGTGTCGGTCAAACGATCGAAGACAGCGAAGGCCAGATTACAGCCATCTTACCAAAATACCAGCCTGTCTTCGGAGGCCATTTGCATTAGTACTGGAGTAGATAATAGCCCAGTTCAGCAAAGATCTGTCGGTTTTGCCGCTGCTGCAAAAAACAAGCCAATAACACGTAAAGGTCGCGCGGCCACCCTACTGAACCTTGCAGGCCCGCTGTCGGCCAAACGGAAAAGATTGCGCGCCGCCCTTGAACATGTGGCAGCACCCGCGTCGGTGAAGATGGCTTTAGAGAAGATCAACATCGAACTTCATCTTGCTGTACTACCGGCGGTTTGTTCAGGAAGCTCCCGCAGTGTCCAAGATCTCGAGATCTTACTAGAGGAGCATCTTAAATCACATGAACGAGCTTTTATCCACATCGCTGGCTGTAAGTTAAAGGTACGAGATTACGCATCTGTCGTAGATATACATCCAACGATTCAACTCACCGACGTTCTCAGGACAGGCATCAAGTAGTGCATGTATATCTGTATACCACTGATGAGGCGCAGGACAGAATTTATGTAGCATAAACGATAGGTTTATATTAGCTAACCTAGATGGAACTTGAAGAACAGGTAAAGCTGAGGAGAATCCTGTGACAACGTAGCTGGTATTGTATCATGTGACAATGATTTCAACAACTTTCAAAACCGCCAAACTAGTGCTGTTGCTGCCACAAATGGATTACAATTATCCAGACTGATAACAAGCACAATATTTCAAAGTTCGGCCTAGCGGCAAATGACTCAGACTTCTTCAGTCAGAAATTATACGTAGACATAATGTTCGTACCGAAACTTTATGAATATCTCGGATGAGGGGGTCATTCAGTGGGTAGACATGTTAGGAAGATAGTATGTATTAATAGAAAATGTACATACTTTGTAAATTACTAAGAAATTAAATAACAGAGTATTTTAGATGCTTAAAAACTACTTGTATTCCTTTCAATTGAACGAACGAAAGCTTCCGCAGCGCAAATCATACATAAGCAAATAAGATGCATTGGTCCTTACATGTGTTATATGTAGTTTCTCCAAGATTATGCATCTGCGCAGGTAACAGCTAGTTCCTTTTGTGGTGATACAACAAATTCAGACCTTTTTCCTGCGTTCAGTCGCCATCGTTTGTGGGAGATGAAGCCGACGACATCGAGCGCATGAGTGTGTATTGGCTATTGAAATGCAACGAAGCGGAAGATAATAGTCGCAACAGGCAACGGGATTGCGGTTCAGCGCCGGTTGTCGGCCAAACGACCGCTGGCATAGATACCAATCTTGCTAATCTTCTTAAGTCGATTTTTTTCCAAAATTGGTACATCGTCATGATGCAGACTTGTCAAGATTTAATTATATAATCAAACTGCAAGCGTGTGCATGTAAACATTATTCAGTCGATAAAAGCCAAGATGGATACAACGTTCACGTACTCTATCTTCTATATTCTCCAATGGAGAACAAAAACCAGATTTTTATACAAGGCAAAATCGTGATATTGTTATAGAGCAAACAGTCTTATATATGCGCTACAAATAGTGTAAAATTATCTACAGGGCCGAAGATATTTATTGGTATCTGATCTTAAATGTTGGCTTTTAATATCTAGAAGGTATTCATTGAACCTGTAGAATTAGGTGTAACCTATCGTATAAGGTAAATGTGAAAATTTCCCTGCCTTTATACTCTAAATGTTGCCTGATGTCTGCCAACTATATATAGCCGTTAGATGAATTACTTCGAGAATATGAAAAGAGCTCAAGTTTATCTTAATTTAGGTCATTTCCGATTGTGCCGTTACGCAGTGATGGCGGACGCTGTTCCAGCGACGATTACAGCTATACTCCCGGGTAATTAACCATTGAAACTGGATAAAGGATCAAATCATCTGAGCCCTTCTAGCGTTATCACCGCCTGTGGGTGATGTATGCAACTCCTATGATGGACTTACCATCCAGTGATTGTCCTGCCAACAACAATAATCACTGACAACATTACCAGGCATGTATACACATCGAGTAAAAAAGATCACTAAGTCAATTGGATTGATATCGGCTTCGGTAGGCAAACCTGTTATGGTGAATATTGGTCACGCCCCTCACGCGTGCCGAGAGAACGTCTCAGTGGCTTCGTCTTATTGTATTTTTCAAATGCAAAGGTTCTCTTCAAAATTCACACGCGTTCATCTAAATTTTAGATATTTCGATAACATGATTAATGAATCTCATCTATAGCATGGTATGTCTATTCAGTATTATACCTATCTGGCACCTTAATGCCCATAGTTTGAAGCTGAACCTCAGGTGAGAAGCATTGCTATTATTTATTATCTTTGAAAGGGATTATTAGCAGAAAAGGCACAGCTTGACTTTATCTATCATTGTTACGTTAAATACGCTAATTATATTATAAGTTAAGAAGTCTGTTCAACGAAAGACTGAGAGGTTTCTACTGAAGTGGCACCGCAAAACGTTTATTGGTCTCGGACGCACTATTTTCGCTTTTATTGAAAAGTCGCTATTAACTCACAACCTAGCTCCCACATTTGGCTCACCGACCAGAAGGCATATTAAATTTATACATAACAGAAAAAATGTGGTAACCAGTAGAGGTAATTAACACTAGTACTTATTTCCTGTTTGATGCTACTAGCAAATTTTTTTTTTGAAAAATCTCTATAAAGTCTGCGTAAATCCTTCAGCTTGCAACACAAGATGATACCTTACAATCAAACAGGTGGCGCCCTTTGCATACCAACGTTCACTCAAATAGATAATATGAAGATGGTAAGTTATGACGCACATTTTGATATCACAAAGCCTTCGAGTAGCAGCCGCCACGTCTACGGCCCAATTTGACTAAAGTAAACCATATCATAGCGGGCAGGTTCACATCAACGGCCACAGAGACGTACACATGGTACGTAAAAAGATGGACGATTCTTTTCTGGCTCCATTGCTCCTTTGTTGCAGTCTATCGCCCCACCAAGCCTTTTCTCTATTGCCCCTAGTTTCACTTTTCAACGGCAGCCTCGTCACGTCAGGCTTCGGCAGAGGGGTAGCAGCTGTCAGTGGAGCAGTCACGTATCTGTGTGTGCATCTCAGGTTCTAACAGCTTCCTGTCTACTGCAGAAAACTAAGAGACCCCCGTTGTTGTATCTGTGGGCAATGCTCAAGGCGTTGCGCGTTGAAGGGGCTTGTTCCACAAGCCGCGGCAGGTACTGGCCGTTTGTGCAGCTGCTCTGTTAGCCCTCTTTTAGCCGCGACAAGTTGACTGTGAAGAGCGTCTCAAGGGCCAAGAAAAGCGGAGAATTGAGGTAGAGATGAAACGAGAGCAGGACCGCTTACAACGGCTGTATTGCTTCGCCTCCGTGAACGAAACGTCCTCTTGAGACTGCTGATTTGCCAGCCGTCTTCGCCGTCGCGGCGACCGCAGTTGGAACGTGCGGCGTTCATACAGCACGCGCAAAACACGCAAAAAGCATCAGCCGTGGCAGCAGGATGCACGTCATGCGGGGGACACTTGTATGTAGTAGCAACCCACTAGGCAGAAAGGGACGGCATGGTGTAACTGGCTGTTACCGAGGTCGAGTGACTCGTGTCGAATGAAGCATGTAAAACGAACAAATAGACGCGAGGAAGAATAAGTCAGAAAGACGAAGAGGGACGTGGTGAAGTGCGACATGATGACGTGTCCGGCTCAAACAACAACAGGATCCAACCATCGTATAGATGCTATTCATCAATCATTGTTGGTCAACGAGAGAGTGCGCGGTAAATATGCAGCCTACTGGAAAAGGAACAGACCTAGCAGATATATTTACTGTTTCCAAAATAAATGTAGCTACGCGTAAAAAATATGCTGGTAGGAGAATTCCAATCGACTCAGGTCTATGTAAACTGTAACAAAAGGCTTGCTGGCTGCCTCGACAGAACTAACTGTTTAAATACATTCTTGCCTTTGGTCGTGTTTGCTAAGGTAGTATATTTTAGGGCACTATTTACTTATCTATATTTAATTATAACCTTAGAGATTAAGAGAAATTGCTACCTTATATTAGTAATATTGTTTGCTGTAATTATTTTAATACCCTAACGAGCTTGATAGTTTTATTTACCCGGCCAGGGTCCTTTGTAAAAATACCGAGATTGTGTTCCTAATTACGTCCCACCCACTTTTACTACATACCACCTATTTGTAAAGGGGAAGCCGCTTTTTCTTTGTGGAGTTGACACGATAACAAAATACTAAGGTCCTGAATGCCGATCCAAGAACAGGTCCTAGCTAGAATATGAAATTGGCGCCTTCTGCAGTTGAAAAAGGTTTCACAATACCGTGGCAAATAGGTAGCAACGAGAACTGGTGTGTGTAAACGAAATTGAAACATTAACGCCTTCAAAGGAATGTTTAGCAATAATTAATAATAATAAATTTAATGATGCGGTAGTTTATGAAATTTAGACGCTGAGTTACAAATTCTAGTTAAAAGTATCCTGGCTTATTGGCGTGCGTGTACATAGTTTACTTACCCGAACTTACCTGCATGAGACTTATTTGGCGCGTTCTGTGGGAACATTATCATACACAAACAACCCATGGACCAAGAACATAGAAACATAAACAACATTCTAATAAAATATCACAGTGCTTACACTTACTTTAGTTGGTGACCTGTCATTCAGAAATCGTGTCCTATGGGCAGACCAAGCGATAGCAGTGGTAGCCTCCCAAGAAATCCTGTCAATATTGATAGACACCCCTTAGAATTATTCTCGGAAGGGGTGCAAGCGTCGTTTTGTTGGCCAGTCTTTTTCCCTCAAATGCCACCGAGGTCGGGGTAGAGGTCCGTCCAGGAAGAACATCATAGTTGAACGAGTCTTTCGAGTTCTTAGCCATGCCTCAATAGAGCAGGAAAACTCTCTAACTGCGCGGCAGGCTACCCGGTAACAGCACATTGTGCACTGCCTGGATAAGGGGATAGGCCGGGACTTAGAAAGGATAATGTGAGAATCTTACCCCGCTGCTGCTTGTTTAGCAAAGGACCCGACACAAATAGTAACTGGGATATAAGGGAGCTTGAAGGGGATCTACCATTGGCGTTTGCTTTCGTTTGTCTGATGTCTCCAATTTGCTTCAAGCGTATGTGGTCTCCCAATGCTGCTACTTAAGCTTGACAAATTATTTAGCATAGCCGACGTCTGCTGGCGTGCAGATATTATTTGTTATTCCTCAACTTTCTCACACTTGTTATTTTGGCCTAGTGGTATACGTTGTTGACAGTTCTGCGTGATGCTTGAGTTCTATGTTTTGCCGGGACCCATACGTTTTTCGTTTGTAAAGGACATCATTAACAATTTAAGGAGTCATTTATTATTTGGCAGGGCATGCAAAATATATATGGTTAATGCTTATTTAAGTGGTGCATCGCACCCTTAATCAGTTCTAACCAGTGTAAACCATTAACTCAATCTCAAGCAGGTGATTGATTGAGACATTACAAACAAGAAAAACGTTAATCTTCGCAGGCCTTCTTAACTCGAAGCGTATTCCCCATCATGTCTCTGTTAAAAAAGACATTTATACGTATCGAAAATATAGAAAAGAAAGGTAAACGCACATTTCGTCAGTTCGCAAGCTTCTAACTATCACCATACTGGACAGCTACCAAATTTCTGCCGTAGTTCAAATGACAGGCTACAAAAGACCAAAGACCAAGTGCGTTTCACCGTCCCAGTGGAAGATGGGATCCAAGGCCAGGAACAGAGTGGGCTGCAAAAGCCGACCTCTTCAAGGCCACCGTATGGTGAACTTGCGACCGGTCTCGCTAGCAGATCGTGCCAAGTCAGTTGACCAGTGAACTCTTGCTGCTGTCAGCCCGTTTTTGACGCGCAATCTAATGGTATGTCATGGTTTTGTATGGGCGACACGCTTCAAGCGAGATGCTGCTCAAAACCGTGACTTTTATTGTTATCACTTAATTGGCAATGGTTAAGTTCTCGATGTCTCGATCGCGTTGGCATGCCAGGGCGTGCGGGCGAATAGCGACTGCGACGGTTTCGGAACTGTTGGAGGTCTCGATATCATAAACATAAAGTTTCAACAAAACGTGACAAAAACAATGATCAATCTAAAGTTGCCCGCTTCGGCCAGCTCAGCTTCTGCACTGCGGATGCTGGTGTGAATGCCAACGAGGTGTGTATTTAGTGTAGCTATACCTCCTTGCGACTGTCGCCTACAAACGGGGCAGGTTCTATTGGAGGGAATGTACCGACGAGTGCCTTGAAGCGCGGGCATTTTGAAAGCGTTTTGTCATTAGAAACTGATGGGAAGAAGAAGATACACGGTCTGTAACCTTTTGGTAGGTCAACAGTGACTGAAATTTCGCTGGTTTCACGCAGTTACCTGGAAAATGTCGATTTCAATATTGTACAAACGCTTGGCGTTTTCACGCGGATGTTGATTTCGGCATCGGTGGACGAGATTAACAGCTGTGATGTTGCAGTATTGTTACATGTTTGCTGAATAAATTGCGACATGTTAGGGAAAACAAAGCTGCCGTCTGTGCAGAATGCTGGTTTTTTGAAGGACCAAGGTTACTTAGCCATCTAACGCCGCTTTGATATATCACAAACACCGAAGCTCAGAGATACGGAGCGTTCGAGCGGATATTGAGTCGTGCGTAACGTTAATAATTTAGCGACATCTTGTATAATAGTATAGTTAACCAGCTTTGTTTTTGTGGCTACCTTTTGTATCACCTATAATTGAAAAGCATTTTTTTAAACATCTTTAAAAGTTCAAAAAACGCGGATTGTTGTGTGTCCAATGGTAATTGCGTTTATGTTTAACTTAAAGAAAAAAAAAACTAAGTTCGAAGTGCGCAGACACGCATGCCTCGTAGCCAGCAAAATCATTTTAAACTTTCCTATTTTGCTGTACATTGAAACCGGACAAAGCTTTTAAAAGCTTACAATAGTTCATTGCCAGAACTGTTTAATGAGAATTACGTTACTATCAACAACGACCTTGAAATTCAAATATATTTTTTAAATATTTCTGGTATAGAGATCTAGGTGCATTTCGTTACTTTACTAATTTCACTTTAAAATTAAATCTCAATTTTCCAAGTTCTGTTCGCTGCGCATGTATTATTTCCGAATTTGTTCCCTTCCTCTGACCTTTTTGCTCATCCAGCATGTCCTCTGTTCTTGTGTCCCCTGTATATCTCTCTGAACAAAAAGATCCCATAAAATAGAGGATGACAAAGAACTGCAGTGCCGTTTCGGGTCTGCCTGAATCGCATGGGTCTAGCTGAGCCACGGGCCATATGCGCGTCGGTCCAACCGCTATCCTTATATGATCGATTCTCGATTGACAATCTAATCCACCTCATCTTTGTGTCTGTTTCTCAATGGTTCTTGCCGTTCGCATTTTTTCCTGCTTTTTGTATATCTTTCATAGAGTTTAGATATTCACCACTCACCCCCCACTTTGAAGACGAAAGAGAAGCACAGTTAGGTCGTCCATTCGTTGAAGTGCAGGGTCTGATCCGGAAACAGCAGTAACCGAGGAGGAAGCTTGGCACATCAGCTTCAAACGGCTTTAGCCTTAACGCAACGGCTTTGTCTGCTAACGGAGACAGACAGGCAAGGGCAGCACTGAAGGTCTGCGTCATCACATTTTTTAAACTTCCAAGTTTTCCGTAAGAGTCCATAGGTCGCAGCCAGAAGAAACGGGCAACATAGACCCTAGGCAACATTTACAGCGGTACGCCACAGAAAGAATAGGGGCAGTGTTGTTGATATTTTGTGCGCTCAATACGTAGTTTTTATTAAATTTTATGATAAAGTCGTTTGCGTCCCTTGTTAGACACCGCCCCACTAGATGTTTCTTAATCTATGTTTTTAATTGTTTTTTCATGTGAATATTAGATTCTATATACACACATATTTGGACTGGTCGAAACGGGTATTCTTCTACCGCTCCGCAGTTTTTTACGTTTTCATTGTGAAGTATCTGATCATTTTTTATTGTAAGGTATTGTAATTATTCAAATGCTTGCATCTGCCCGTTTCGTTAGCGTTGGTTTAGATCGCAGTCCGAGTTATGATCTAGGCTTCCGTCTCTTCGCTAGGAAACCTTCCTGTCGTCTGCCCTCTTTCTGTTGCCATTTCGGTGCCTGAGTACGTTTAGAGAAAACAGAGTCGAGAGGCCTTGCTCAGTGTCATTTGCAGTACACCTGTCGTTGTTGCTCTCGGATAATGCTATAATGGCCGTGGTGCTATTGACCATATGACAATATTTAGCCAAAGGTCCCGCAACGAATAAACCACGCGTACATGCCCGAGCCGTTGAGTAAATTCCCCCGGCGGTTGTGATGGATTGCTCATACATTAGATCTCTAATTTGACGAACCTTGCCTACGTCAAGCGCAGCATTTGGCATGTAACAAGACCGAACGAGTAAAAATGAGCTGCCGACATGACCACTTCCTTCGCTCAACATTAAGATTGAACACTTGTTTATTTGGGTGCACATATCCAGCCTAGTTTATTTCCGCTAGTGCATCGGTAAGTGGACGGACCTTTCCGAGTCCGACGGCGTTGGCGCCATCGAACTCCGATGTTGATCAACGCCTTGGCCAAGCTTCTTCGCGCCCACTGAGACGGAAACCGAGCAATAATCGGCACGATTGTGCACCCATAATCAGGAAGCTGTTGCCGCCATCTATCTTCCGCTCTCAGTCGCGCGAGATTTAAAAACAAACGAGCGTTTGTTTACGTAACGTAACACAATACCTTTGTTGCGGTTCTGTTGTGTGCCTAATAAGGGCGGTTTGGCCACTGTGTAGGTTCCGATTTTTTCGGTGATAGGCACTGTTGTCAAGGCGTTTCTTCGAATGATCCTATCAAATAAAGTACTATCCCAATTTGCTGGGTATGTTGATGACACAAACGCCTAAATGACACGCTATTGACTGTCCTGAACGGGTTGAGGCGACAGTCGTCGCCAGCTACGTACCTCGACTCTCGCTGAGCCGCTAAACTGGATACTCTAGACCTCATTCATGGGTACTGTTCATTTAATGACATCGACATGTACGTATTTTCATGAAATTTGGCTTGGCAAGATAGTACTCGACGATGAATGATCCTATAACGATAATTTAAAAAAACCCATCACCGGGACGAGGAGTCTGTGTTTTAGCTAAACAGAAACTAAGTTGACGTAAACCTTACTGCGATCGACTTATTAATTTTTAAAAATGAAATGTTAGATAGTCATCAATGCTGGAAACGTTCACAATGGCAGTTGTTGTCCTAAGGTACTCTGTGATATTACGGATAAACATTGATGCACCAGTAATCATGTACATCATCAGAAGTTTTCATCACCAGAGTGACTAAACAGTGTTGTGATATCGTCTGCTGTTACCGCTAAAAAATGATTATTTAACAATTGTTATTACCGCAATAGCTTGCCTCAGTGAATTGCAAGCTCCACACACCTATTAGAGTTTGTTCTTCAGATCCGGATCTTATTAATAACTTGTTACTGGTCAGTCCTGTGATACAGATTATCAAGCCGTATTGGTTGATCCGTATCTAGCCGGCCAGCTCAATTTAGGGATACCTAGTGCAAATCTGCTGCGGGACAGTTGAGCGGTACTGATGTGCAGATCCTCTTCCTAGGTAAGTTACATGTGCGAGAAGTTTGTTGCTTGCTATCCATTCTTGATCGAGCAATTTTCGCCCAAAATAAGCTATGATTTGTCCACTCGAGCACTGCTTTTCCCCACATTAGTTCTAAACTAATAAAACTAATAAAACGTTTTCTCGATTCGATCGTTAGGATTCTGGCAGAATCCAAGCTTGATTTCCGCGACTCTTGCTCGGTTTTCTACTGCCGACTAATGGGGCGCGGGTCACCCCCGTTCCAGCTATCGTCGATTTTTAGCTGCATTGACGAGGTGTTTAATTCAGCCGACTATTTTGCCTCAATATAATCTTCGCTGATAGAAGTGGCATCAGCAACTCTCGCAGTGTCCAACTTCATGGAAACTTAAATTACTGTCTCAGTTCGAAAGAGCGGCAATTTTTACTCTCTAGACTAAGGAGTCTACTGTTTTTCTTATTCAACCGTTAAGCCTCCTTTTCTCGTGATTTTACTGTAAAGGATGTTGACGCAGATCGTTTTCGCCAAGAACGTTAGACCAATGTAGAGAACTACCGCGCTGCTCCTCATAACTCATTTTCCTGTTGCAATTAATAAATGTGTCCCTTTGCTTCTCTGTCAAATGTAACTTTTCTACCGGATGTAAATAAATATAGCACAGATGATGTCAAATACTTAGAACATGCAGATGTATCGAAGACCTACCGTTACGTTGAATGTGTTTGTGCAGGCACCGCTACGTTCATCGGTCTGCTGTGCCACCGTTATTTAAGAAGCAAAGTTCTTGAATCTTTTCCCAGCTATAATAAGCGAACCTTACAAATAATTATTTCTTCGAAGAAGACAGTCTTCGTATCAAATATTCCACAGTCGCCAAAAGCGTCGCGAGGAATGAAGTAGTAAATAATAGCTATACGTCGACGATGCAAGGGTTGTTCCACTGACGTGGTATACCTGCTTGCCCTCTTCATTAATTGCACATAATATATGCTACATAATACATGTCTCCTGTACCATAGGTCTCCTTTCGTGTAAACGAAGAAACATATAAAAAAAACTTGTGACCTCAATAAAAATGCATGTTATTAGTTATGTTCAGACGTCAGCGGTTTGTCTGTGGATTGAATCTTCTTGTCGTAGTTCAGACGAAATCGCGACCGTCGATGCCATCGACTATACGTTTCTTTGGCAGTAGCTTAAACCTACGAGCATTTTAGTGCTGGTTATGATAAATTGCTTGTTTGACGATTTTATAACTTACAACTACCGCGGACAAGTTGCGATACCTAGCAACATTTTGCGCTCTTATAATTATCACTAATGCTGCATTGATTATCGTTCTTATCATGACGACTTGAAACCGTTGCTGATTGCTTACAGAATGCAAGATGAATGGATAAATATCCATTCAATTTGCGTCATCTCAATACAGATCTTTTTGAAACGGCGACAACGGTATATATGGCTTCTCCCATGTAGTTGTACACTTGTATAGTCACTAGCTGGAGTATGTGACCCCCCCTTGTAAGTCAATGTTCAATTTTGTTCAATGCTATACTCGTGTGGGAGGTTGCCACTCATTCAAGCTACTTTACGCTACTCCATCCATCACTGAACTTCGTTACCGGCGAAGCCATCACCACTGACATCACAGTCATTCCTAACATACCCCCAACGTTTCGTCGCATGAAAAAAGCCACTAACTTGTCGGCTTGCAACATTTCCGATGCATTATACTATACTACTAAAAATTTGTACGTATCAGATCCGGTGTGCGAATCGCTTCTTTCTTAGCCCTCGACAGGACGAGACGAAGCTCCGCCATAGGACAGATCACTCAGACTAACAACAACGGCAACAATTCGTGTTGTATGCATTGGACTTTATGTACGGGGAAGAACTAAGTAACTCAGCAGAGCCCAATACGAATACGTAGTACAATTGGCTTGAAACATGTTCCAGCTGGCTTAACCTATTGGACCATTTGGCTTGTTTCATTCTGCGACCGTATATATTATTGTAAAGTACATTATGATACCAACTACCCACTAAGAAAATGACACATTGTTAGGAAAGTCCTGACCGACTACCGTGACGACCAGTACACACTCGACTGCAGTAATATAGCATCGGCAGCCTTGATTAGTGGGTGCGATATTAAACAAATCTCCTCATAGAACAAAGCATCTCTTCGCAAGAGACCGCCTTATGTAAAATCACAGAATTAACCGAGGTCAAATTCACAGGGGGGTGTTAAAACGAGCATGGCCTCCTTCACATAACAGCTGCGCTGTCCTAATAGTCAATAAATTGCATATACGTTGAGCTACCATCACGAAGGCTTTGGACGATGCGGTCACAATAGCATGAAACGAACCCATCTTTGGGTGAAGCGTTTTTTTGCTCAACTCTTCATTTCTTCTGTGTTTCAGTCCACAAAAATCACGATTTGTACTTGTACGGACTGAAACTGAAGTCGCCGACATTTTTAGCTGTCGGTGTACAAACGACTCCCTGTCTCGATCGCAGATTACAACTCTCACTACTAGTTCTGCTACGCAGGCGAGCGTGATTGCCACTACCGACGACAGCGAACCGAAGAGCGGTGCATGACAAGGGATGAGTACAACCTGTGCGGCGGGCCTTTGGGTAGAATGTAGAGCACGCCACGTGTGACTATCGGCCTGTAGAGGCGCTGCAATGTGATTTTGGGGAGAGGTGATTAGACCCGCGAGGAATCCTGCTTAAAAGGGAAACCGGGGGAATCTTGCGGTCCAGCCACGCTAACCAAGTGACGATGCTGGCCGCTAGCGAAACCTGAGACTCCTTGCCAGCTTAGGCGTATAACTAAGAAGATATGGAGATGGAAATCGGGTGATGCCTGATATCGTAGTTCGCATGAGCACTGTGAGTTTCGCTAGCTGGCTGCGAAAACCGAGAGCAGCCCTTAGCAGTGGTAGCTAGTCCTCTTTCCGATGAGTAAAATAGTAGCAACGAGATTCCCCAACGGGGCTATACTGAACGTGCGCGTTATATGCCAGTCGAGTAGGGGGAGATCCAACTGCAAATGCGCCAGCTCTAGTGATTCTGCAACGGACTTTGTTAGCACTGAACATGAACAGCAGGGTTCGCTGCTAGATAATATTTGGGCATTATTTAGTGCTTTTGATGATTTTGTATCGTGGATACCTCGTGCTTCGAGTGACCTGTGTGAGATTCATGCACCCATCTATTATTTGCAGGTGTCCTATGATAGCTCTTATATTAAAGACTGTTGTGGTTGAAACACTCGCGCAGAACTTACTTCTCCAACCGCATTCGTCACCTGAAGTCCAGTTGTCTGCAACTGGAAAAGAAGTACGGCCGCTTTATGCAAGCTTATACAAAAAGAGCTGCTTCAATTACTTAGGTTTCATGTGAGGATCTCATTTTAAAGGCGTCAGATGAACTACCCCCCCCCCCCCCCGCCCGATCGCACTTAGTAGTAGTTGTCTAGGAAGGCATATGGAGTGTTAGAGGGTCAGTAACGGTGAATACTGTTGATGCACCACATCGGTGCTTAGTTAATTTATGACCGGATGTACGGAAAAAAGAATACAGAAGGACATGAATGATCCGTTCTCGATACTCTTCCCATAAATATACAATATATTTAGAGGTTCAAGCGTCTGAATAACTGACATATGGGAACACTTCTATGAATCATCCTTTTCGTGTTTATGAAGCGCTCTCGCTAGGCATTTCACTGGAAGCAGAATGATTTTAATCTTCTTATTATTAATTAAAAGTTCTAATATTGACGTTGAAGTTATTAGAAATTTAAATAATATTTACTTACCCTGCAGTTACAACTGACCAACATCAACAATTCGATAACATAAATTTCCCTCTTGGTATATAATAGCAGCATATCCTTTTCTAGGAGTATTGAACCGTATATCTGTAGTACAGATAAAGAAAGGGTTGCAGTTGTAAAAAATGGAGAGACATTCAATTACTGTTACTGTTATTATCATTATAATCATCATCGCTAGTGCCTACTTTGATTGACTGCGTCTCGTAAACTAAGTTCAACTGCCTAAATAAAGATCTGTCACTGATATTTTGAAGAGTCCTAGCATACATGCTCGCATCGAATCCTCCAAGAGTACTTGCCTATATCGCAGTATATGGTAGTTAAGTAACATATATAAGGCTTCAAAGGAACTCTGCAAATAGAAACGTTATATAGAGAATCCAGCTATTTCTCAATACACAAATATAAGACTTATATGTTATGCTTGCTGCTCTTAATCGCTGAGCCTATTCTACTTGCTAGACTAGGGGTTCCTTTCTACTTAGTGGTAAAGGGGAAACTCTATAAACTGGCAATAGGTGCATGTCGTCATAGGGGCGGTTAATTGTAAAGGGTGGTAAACACAAGATCTGAATCTGGATTCTTTTCGCTCTTTCCGCTTCCCATCGGATGGTGCAGCGTTAACACTCGTGTTTAACTAGATAGCCCAGTAAATAAGGGCTTTATTGCGGGGGTCGTCATCGGAAGAGTTTGCCTTAGAAGAAATGATCATCTGCCAGTCTCTCTGAGCAAGTTCAACGACAGCGTGTTTCCCACCGAATCAATATTTGCGATTTGCTATGTACTGCTTGTAGAAAGATAGTGTGCGATCCTGTATCTAATGTTTAGCTACCTTGAAAAGATGTCGAAGTAGTATATGGTACGGATGTTTTTGGTATACGATAGGATCATCGATAGACAAATTAATGCCTCTTTAATAAGCTGTATAGACAAGCGTTTCTTACAACGAGGTAAGTGTTCGGTGCTTAGCTCTCCCCGTTTTAAGTTCAACACCAGTTTACATACATGCTTCATGAATCTAGTTTCTTTGAAAGCTTTCAAGAGCCATCTGTAAACAAAAAAAAACGGACCCTTTAATGTTTACCGCTAAATAGGCGCTGAAAGATTAGGGGGTTCAGAGTAATCTACTCGACAAGAAAAGATATAAGTAGTCATAATATTCGTTTGATATTCAACCTTGTTATCCGTAAATGGACCTTGACATGCGTCCTTGTGCAGTCAACTTCCAAAGCATCTGCGGTAGCTTCTCTATTCGCTTACTGATCTCATTATGGGACTGCAGATAGATTCGGGTTCATAGATACCCCTATTTAGCAATCGTCCGTTATGATGGCGTGCACGGCCCAGATTAGAAAGGCATCAGTCTATTGAACTTGGATAGCGATTCGTGTTAGTTTCTCACAATTCACTAGTTCCAAAACTACCGTTTATAACTTTTACTTTAGTCTACCGTCACTATGTAGTATATTCTACGCGTTACCGGTCCAAATAGCGACTGGCTCTAAAGAAGTACGGGAACTTTCGACAACTGCTGTAAGTGCCTTAGCCACTAGGAAATGTAGAAACTTATTGTTCGCTGGCACGAGCTTGCAAAAATAATGCCAGGGACTTAGGGCAAGGTATATGAATTGAAAATAATTTGTTCACAATATTAAAGATTCTCTCGTTATTACTAAAAGAAGAATACTTAGATTATTCCAGCTAGAAAATGTCACAGCAAGCGTAAAACCCCTACTGATTATGTGGTGCCATACATGTCCCCTTCTTACCCTGTGTCTCATTGAGTGTAATGTAAAAAAACCTTTTCCCTTTTATCATAACTTATTCGTTAGAATCCTTTCGCGGATTTGTTCTCTCTCGGTCTCTCTCTCTCTCTCTCTCTCTATATATATATATATATATATATATATGTCGTTTGCGGTCTCTTTGAAGGCATCATGTCCAACGCCGTTTTTTGCGTTGTCTACGCCCATACTTCAGCAGAAATCACTATTCATATAAATATTGTCATCTTGACAAAGTGCAGTTAATGGTCATACACAGGCCGGGCGGATAGACGATAGCAATTTGTATTTTGACAGGATGTTCGCAGTTTGACATTTTAATCAGATTTGCAAAACCTACGAAATGTATTGCTGTTGCTGCTGCTGCTGCTACTACTGTCGACTTTAACTTCGAGCTGGGCTCTCCAGGACTCTGTTTCATGACATCGTGATGATGTCTAGGGGGGTCTATGCTCACTGTGCTTATTGTTAGCATCACCTTGGCTGGCGCTCCGAACACGAATGTTGGATCTGTTCAGCGCCGCTTTCAGCCAGGGGGAAAACGAGAAAAAGAAGACGCGATTCAACCAGTAGTCACGCGCTTGCGGTTTTCCCGCACCCCTCTGAGTAGCCGAATCGTCAATTGGTGTAGCGCTGTTGTAATTTTAGTATTTAAAGCAATTTTTTCTCTCTTTCCGTCTTTATTTTAGCCCCTTTGCTGCCATGTTGAAAAATTTGATATTGATACAGTTTAATTGCGCCCCGCTGCAGCCTATACTGAGGGTTAAATATGGGAGAACTGGTCACATCGCACAGCGGGAAATATATATAGAAATTATATGGGTGTCAAGCTAACGCTTATCGTGAAAGCTGATAGGTTTGTAGCAGCCAATGTTATGCAATGCTATCCTAACCATTCCAGGCATATCGCGGAAGCTCACCATGACTGGATTCGTTCGGTTAAACTTTTTCAAACAATTGTCCACGTTCTATTCAACATAATACCAATCAAGACGCTCATAGCGTAAGTGGAAGCATTACCACTAGACATTGCACTGACCCATTCTTGAAACTGTGCTTTGGGAAAGGTGTTTTGTTCTTTTAAAGTTAAACGGTAGTCGCTTAAAGTTGAATTACACGGCGAAAGTATCCGAAGTACCTTTCAGTATTGGGACAATGTACAGCTTTCCCATTCGTCTATAAAAATAACGGTTTAACCTCTCGCGTAAGGAGTTCTGGGCGTTACGGTCCATACACGCCAATATAACTAACTGCAAGTGTTTCACGAGACTCAACCATCATAGGCATTGTCCAGTTGCTATTTACGATTTCGTCTCTAGCCGAATTTCCTCTCCTAAATACCATTTCGTTGGGCGCTGTGCTACCCATTGATTCACACGCCTAGTGACCCAGGCTCGCACAAAGACATCCACGGGGACTCACTCATTAAAGCTTGACCGACATGGTGCATATGAGCCTCGTGCTCCCCTCCGCAACCCGCTGAGAAGCCACGATAGATGGATGCGCCAAATGCGAGTCATGAAGACAAAAGCAACTTCCCGTTACTTCTGCATGGATTCTGTGGAATAGTATTTAGTACGATGACAGCAGAACTTTCCAAGACAAGGGGATTTATGCTTGTTGTCGTTGTTGCAATGAAATCGGGATCCGATAAACAAGTCGCTACAGCCTCTGCGGAATAACAGCGTAACACGCTAAGAAGTAGTTAGAATCGCCAAGATTAGGGACGGGAATGATTTAGTTCCTTCAGAGCAGACATCTTTAGGTCGACAGGAAAATGTGAGAGGATCAGAAAGGGTCTGTGTGATCATGGTTTCGTTCTATTTTTGACACTGGTCCCGGGTTTCGTCAATTGACCCGGATTGTACTTATTATTACTATACCTTCACTGGTGTATCTATTTAGTATAGTAGCAAACAATGGTCAGCTTTAGAAATGGACGCTGATTTTTTATGATACTCAATTTGTTCTATAGTATCAAAAAACAAAAATCGCTAATCAGCACTTGTAAATATCAGATCACTGTGGACCAATGGAAGTTTCTAGCGGGAGAAACTTATAACAGTAATGAAACAAGTCAAGCTATGGAATGAAAACTCATCATGGAACCGCGGCACTTATTACTGTTTACGGCTAGAACGAAGACGAGACATTGTTCGCAGCGAGAGCAACTAGATACCTGAGTCATCAGTAAGGCCCCGTAGAAATTCACAGTGAATAAGAACTTCATAATCTTCGATAGAGAGGAGAGTGAATCACGTTTTCGTTTCTTGTAGAACAATTACAAGTACAAGCTCTAAATACCTAAACAACTTACGTTATCGATTGATCCATATAAAGACTAAATATCTTCTCAAATTTGTATTATTTCAGCAACATTTTAATGTATCCGAGAAGTAGTAGCGCAATAGTAACGTCATGAAAGACGTGCTAATCAATTCAAGCGAAGTCTCAGCGAGGGCAGAACATCTGAAACTTTGCCCTCAATCATACTAACCAAAATGCCCACTGAGAATCTACTCTGACTAGGGATAACTACAGCTGTTTTAGCGTTTGTGGGCAAGCTAGTAATTCTTCGTGTATCGTCTCGGTAAGCAAAGGGTTTTTATTTTACCCAAACATACGTTTCAGTAGACTCTGACGCACTACGTAGGCGAGCAGTATGCAGTTACAGATGCAATAGAGAGTAAGTGAAAAGGTCGCATTAGATGACGAAGGCAAAAATGCGTTTTCAGCCTATTCCGCCAGCATTTCCACTTTCTTGAGTATCTTTTTAGCACTCGAAGATGCCACAGTATCTGGGTCCTCCAGATCGACCCTGACCCATGAAGCGATTCTGACCTGTTACTGACTTTACGCTCTTAGCTCCAAGAGATCTTTGAGCCTTCTATAAGGTAGTAGCTTAATACAGAAATAGGATATTTCTGTATTAAGCTACTACCTTAAGCTATCCTGTGTCGATAGAATACGGCTAAGATGTATTCCACTGGTATCGCGGTACGTCTGCCATTCACCCTATGTTACTTTATGGCAGACAAGTCTGAAACGTCGATTCGGGTAAAAGCGCAACGCGGTTATGTCAAAACATTGATGGCTCTAACATCACTAGCCTGAACTAGGGATCAGGTAGAACGCCGTCTGGATTAATGACCATCCATTCCATTGAAGGACTTATCAGTTTGCATAGATATACACTGCATACGAACCCGTGTTCGGACATCTACAAGAGAGCGTATTGTGTATCATAGAGCCGAAGCTGACGCTGCGAATAACGTATCTACGTCCTACATGTGTAACTGTTTACCATATATAGAGATAACTATCCGCGTATATAGGAACCGTCAATACAATGTTGCCGTCACTGTTTAGACCGGCGTCAAGGGAAATGTACGAAATTATTTCGTATCATTAGCGACTAAATAGGATGAACTTCTCAAAGAAGAATCCTTAGCAGAGACGTTGTCAACTGTGGTTAGTTGCATTCATAACGCTGGTGAGGTTTTCGAATCGAACCAACCTTCATAATGCGCGTTAGCAGATGCAGGAACATAGGACAAAAGTGGAAGTTTCCAAGCATGAGCTATAAATCATTCCCGTAGCAGTGCCGTGACGTGTAGCAGGATATGTGAGCTGACAGCAATCTATGAATGAGTCAGCGGACTCACACAGGTCGCGGACTGGGTCTGAATATCGCAAAACAGAAACAGATCACATCAAATTCGATAAGTAAGGGTACAATCTAGTCGCCTTCAGGCCCTAGCCAATTATCACTATACCACTATTCAATATATTCTAACAAACCGTATAGCACAGCAAATACCGGTCCGACTAAGAAGCATGCCGAGGTTAGATGTATCGAGCATAAATGTTTAGCAGATCTCCAGTTTGCAAGCTATTTCCAGGACGCTATTTTCAGCATTGAGTCTGCAAGTTTCCACTAAGAGCTACGTCGGGTATCGTAAACATTGCTCTTGCTGGTTAAGCTTAATGGCGAAAAAAAGCTCTTTCCTTAGCTGACTGTCGGCTTGAAGTGCCTCATAGGCATTTCTGGCTCTGAAGCCTTTTGGACACTACTTCGAGAAAACATGGAGTACGTCAATCTTGATGATAGTTTTAGTCGAAGTGGTACAAACTCCACTGATTGGCTATCTCCTTGGACCGAATTCAATCAAGCATTACGTTTTTATTTTTATCCTACATACATAAGGTATGGTTGTTTGTCCCTATGGAGCACCACCTAAATACCGGTAATCTTAATCTATACGGGCTGTCCAATACATTAGAAGGCTGGCTGATCCTCTACTCTATTTCACTACGCCGTGTTAATTGTCCAATTGTTTTGGCGCCCCCATTTCAAACGGCACGCTGAAGTTCTTCACCGTGCTTCATCCAGCTTAACTCAGGGCAATGCCGTTTAAACATAGAAGTCGTTTCAGTTTTTTACCACAAAAGAAATATAACCTAATCTAAATTTGTACATAATAATGGTTTTCTTTTAATTAAATAAAGCTAACCTGACTTACTACGCTAAGTTAACTACGCAGTTCGCTGTGTCAGGTGTACTGCGGCTGAAGGGTAAAAGACAGAGAATATATGGAATGTCAACTTTCTTCCTTCAAAAAAGCCAGTCCTAATATGTTTCGCTTCCTTTCGAACTCGTTGTTGAGATGAAGAAGCTTATATAAGGATTCCAGCACATAAAGTAGTGAGCGATCGTTTTTTTTAACCTACATATATCTATTCGGCTAGCATTCTAAACAGATATATCATTACCTTTTTCCCTATAAAATCCGTTAAAGCGTATAGAACTGTAGTAAGTATAAATAGAAGCATTGTGCTATTACAAAGCATTTTGATCTTGCTTTTCTAGGCTTCAATTGAAAAATGAGAAGTATTGAAATCCACACGATGAACATCGCCGACGAAGCCCAAAAGCACTGGCTCATTATTATATCGCTATCTATGTCAAAACCCGGGCTAACTTCCGATGCTCCGTGCCTCTATTGAATCAGTCCGATTAGTACACCCCTCCTCCCCTTTCTCTCGCAATGATTACATCAACTTTTCTAATCGTCCATAACTATTCTGTGATGCCAAACGATTGGGTTTAGTTATATAGTGGCCGTCGCCCCAGATAGTTATCACAATGCTACAATAGCGTGAAGTTGCCACAGGCCAACGTCGAGATAAAGGGTTAACTTGATAAGAGTTCATTGACTTGTCAGATTCTGTTTATGAATGGTGCTTCTTGTGCGAGGCAACATTACGTGTGCAAGGAGCACGTGTCTGTCTCCTTTCAGACCTACCTATCTACTGAAGTCGACTGGAGAGGGAGTTGCATGTTTGGCATCTCATGCGGTTTACGCGTGTTATCATCAAACTTTTATGGCTATTTATGTTTCCATTCACCGCTATGGGTGTAGTGATAGAAAGAGATAACAGTCTTGCAATCTTCACGAATGGAGATGCTAAGCGTGCCGATTCATAGCGAGATGCTGCACAGTGATGCCGCATGGCCACATGAACCTAGTCAACCAATCGACCTAGCAGTAGGTTTTCTTCAACATATATGAACTCGCTTACTGTAAAAGATACTTCTCAGCTAATCAAAGTATATAACCATTATATATATCGCTGTACTATAATTTTCTATCAGGCGTTTCATACCTGCACTAATAGTGGTCAAGTCATCTTTGTTAGATTGAAAAATCAAATAAAGAAGAGCTACTCACGAAATTCGCTGGGTTTATAAATCACTGAATGACTTATACCGTCGAGCTTGCACAATATAACGTACGATTTGGAGAGTGTCGTTCGGTATCTGGCGCCGCTACTTCGCCCGGCAAATATAACATAATAAGTGGCCTCTAATTTTTCTCCCATATCTAAAACGTTTACTATATGACATAAATGCTATAAGCCGCATTGACGGTCATCCGTACGCCCTTTCGCAAGTACCGTCATAACAAGCATATAAATATCGCTAATCGATAGAAAGGCGAAGCGACACGGTTCTCGTAGTTTGAGAACAAGCTCAAGACGTTAACAGCTAATTGATGTTCGATGTTAGAAAATCTGTTGAAGTCTGCAACATTTTATATCTTTCAGCACCGACTCGAACCTTATGAGTTATAGTCTCTCTATCTTTAAGCTTACGAACAAGCAGCTCAAGTTCACCCGCCCAAAGTAAAACGGTGCGCGGTGGTATGTCCGGCTTTGTTGTTGCCCGAGTCATGTTGACTGGCGAGTCCCGGTTTCGCCGTGCTAAATACACAGTCGTTGCTTCTGCAATCTGCTTTTGTTCACCATAGCTTTCTGTTTCGCACTGCCTACGGCCTTGCCCAGGATCTCTCATGCAATGCCACTACTAGCCATCTTTGAAACCGTCGTTACGAATCTAAGTGTATTCGTTCAGCCAACAGAGTGCGCGAGGAACTCGTATAGCGGATAATCTTAGACGTATCGAAGCGTCATTGGCTGCATATGTTTTGTTCTTCCCTCCACCAAGTCCACCACGGCATAAAGGCATCAACAAGTATGTCACTCAGCGTCTCAATAGCCTCTCGGTTCCTGTATTTAAGAACTGGTCTGTAGGTGGCGGTAGACACGTCAGTCCTGACACAGTGGGTTTCCGGTGGGAAGTAGACATGGCGTAATGTCTGCTGGGTGAGCAGTGTGCCAAACGCGTCTTGAGTTCGAGATTTGGCTACAATAACATCATATTCAGCAACTCAGGCTTTGGCGGCCCGAAGAATGGCCTCTGCAGTAGCAGTCACTAGGCTCGTGCTTCCGTACACTGCGTGGGTGTGTTCTGTTCAGGCACCGCCTTCCAGCAGGCCCCAGGCACCTCCCATCTCTCGCCAAGCAGCTTCTGTCTTCCAGAGTAAAGCCGTGACAGGACATCTTGGAAGATCTTCCCAGGCGCGACCTGAATTTTCTCTCTGTCATTTAGCCGGCCAACCCGCGACAACACAGATACTCGCCTGCTGATTCCCCGGAAACATAGCTATACTGTACACATGCTAATTAGAGGTACGCTGAAACATTACAGTAACAAAATTATTAGACACTGAAGCTGTGTATACGGCTCATAAACAAAGTTCTCCAGTTATTATCTCAAGTTATTATTACGCTTGTGGAAGTCTGACAGAACCTAGATATCGATGTTCTGGTTACCTGAGTTGACGTGTTCGTGTACGTGATATGTACGTGAAGTTGTGCGCCGATGAAATTTTCGCTAGAAGTTTATGAATCCGCTAATTCGTGGATTAACGAAAAACCAGTGAGTGCTCGGTGCGACAAACCCAAGGACCGTTTGCCAGTCGAGAAAATTTCGATTGGAAAAACGAAGTCAAAAGAACTTCGCTGGCTGTAGTCGAAGCTTAGTGATTATAGCTAATAGCTGAATTTGTTAGTAGCGGCCAATCCTGCCGACGACCCAATGGATCATATAACCATACCTTCGACCGCTTCAGCAGGGAATGTGTTCTCAATTGCATCACTGATGGCCTTCCGCTGCCTTGGCGATGAGCCAGGACAGCCGGCGTCCGGTTCTGACCAGAACCAGTCGGGGTCAACGGATGAATGTAGTGCCCTTAATCAGGACTATCAGGATTACTATAGACTACAACAGCAATATCATCCACATTTTCCTGCTATGCATACAGGTAATTAAACGACTTAGTTGAAGCAAGGGCTATTAGTACTGAGGAAGGAAAAAGGCAAAAATTAGGGAAAATTCTAATTTCTAGTAACGTATTAAACCTTTCATTGGGTGCGGGTACGGTCCTGATTCTCAAAAGAAAAAAATTTCTGCTCCGGCCTGCAAAAACGATTTTGCAACAAAACAATGCAATTTTCACTACCGATGGGTTAAGAAGGTAATAAAGCAAAGTTGGTCTGAAGCACCGCACAATACTCTATAAACTTGGCGTATCCAAGAATATCGAAACGATTTGCCTCGTTCTAGTTTCTTCTGTAAGATTTTGAGTTATTCTAACAAGATCTTTCAGGAACGGGATGTTAAATAGCCTAGCGAGCTACAATGTGGGAGGTGTAACTCTTGTAAGGTACAATGTAGTAATATAGCAACATGAGAACGCGCAGAGTGTAGAAAATTAAGATCACCTTTCGTTAATTAAAGTTATTTTAGTTTAAGCAAGCACCATTTTTAGCTACCAATGTCCTAAGAAACTTTGAAAATTATCTAAATATATATAACCATTTTCTATTAAACTAGTGTAAGGTCCGCCTAAATGACAGCACATTCAGAAAGTGGCTCATATTTGAGAAGTGAGGGGAGATTGTAGCATTGTGCGTATCGTTATTCAAAGAGAGCTCGACCGCAGTGAGGCCATAGCAGTTATCCACGGTTTTGTTATAGGTAATCATCGATGGTTGATCAGAACCATGATTATATATATACACCGAAATATATGTTTACATGGTTAAGTTTCACCTCAAGACGGGTTAGTTCACTTAACTTCTTTGGAATATCAACAATAAATAACGTTCCCCTTTGCTTTGGCCCATGTCGTCCTTGGAGTATTCATGTAATAACACTTAATGTAACAGTTTTTATAAAAGGCAAGTTGGCTTTAGGCTGTCTCGAATAGTGTAGTTGGAACTGGCGAACCTGTCGTATAACAAAAAAAAATACTATGTACTCTGTTTCCCTGAAATTCAACGGAAATCGCACGTTTAGTCGATCATCATATTCAGTTTTCCTCTTGCCAGCTCCTCGCGGGTGTCTTTTACTTCGCTAGCGTTTGTCCCTTTGCAATCCATAAGTACGCCTTAAAAGGTCTCGTAACTTGGATTTCAAGCGTTCTACTTATGGTTACCCAGACAACTTACAACATCATTTCTCGCGGCTTCTCTCGATTCATGTCCTGTTGTCTGATGCGGGTAGAATAAAAATCTAAGAATCATTTTATTCTTGGTTAAGAAATAACTGTCTTATGCCCTGGATTAACAGAGTCTTCGATGGCAGCGGCCATATGTAAACCGTCAGAAACGCAATCGTGCCCTCGACTGCCCGTTTTACCCTCAGAACCATCGTGTACCCCAGCACCTCTGCACGAACGCTTGTTGGCATCAGCTGAATCAGTAGGCAGTGAAGAAGTTTTCGCAACGGGCAGCTCTGAGGGCATCCGCGAAAAGCCGCTGCATCCTCGCCTCTCAACAGTACACTGCTGTCTCGAGCAGAAGCCTCTATGGGATGAGTTCCATCAACTCGGGACCGAAATGATTGTCACCAAAGCTGGGAGGTAAGAAAGCAGACTGACTCACAGATGGCCACGGAACTTCGTATGAGCTAATGGAGCCGAGAAGAAACATTAAACCATATCAACTGCTAGCGATGCAACAAAGCTAATTTTTTTGGTAATTACTTCACTAATTGTAGCTTGATCTATTCATGAAATTATGAGTCGGTAACCTAACTTGTTAATAGTGGCTTTGTAAAAGAGGAGGTGCATGCCTCAGGATCCTACTAGCTATTCGGTTGATTTTGAAAATAGAAGTTAGCTTTTCCTTTTAAACTTGACAGTGTCTGAATGTAGCATAACTCTGGGTGTTTTTGCTTATTCGCCATCTTCGTCTTGTCATAATTCATCGAGGATTTGTTTTGGTTCCATAGAAGTCGAACTATCGATTCGATAAGGACAAATCGACTAGCCGTCCTTGTGTAGCAATACCTCGATCATTTATTAAAGTCTTGTACGAGTACTGAGCAATCTGAAAAAATATTGAGAAACGGCAAGCGTATAACATAATACCCTACACGAGTAAATGGTGAAGAACAAAGCAGTTCTCTCTCAAAGGTCTCTCGTGCTCTTGCCCCATGAGGTCGGTCCTAAGTATACATGCGATTGCAGCTTCGGTAAGATCTCCGATTTCTGTGCGCTAATTCTCAAGCCGCCAACAGCAGCGCTTGTATCTCCATCTAGCTAACAACGCCCCCGTAGCTGTGTACTATGTAGCGGCGAACGTCGCGGGGCATTGTTGGTAAGATAAGCGGTTATCTTTGGTCTAATTTTCAGTTATACAATGGCTATACGTAAAACGGTTGACTGTGAATTGGACAATCGGCGGCCTGGCATCATATGGAAACTTTGTTCCTATGGGATGTTAAGAACCAGCACGTAAAAGCTGTTCACGTAAAGTGTACGAACATTTTACGTAGGCACTGTTTAGCGTCTCTGATATATAAACCTATGCTCTAGTTATTTTTTTTTGTTTGTTATCTGGTAAGATGTGTCGAAACTACTCTTGTGTTCGAGTTGCTGGCACCGAAAAGTACAATCACCATTTAAAATAATTGTATTATTAAGATGATCACTTCTGAATAAAACGTGCACAATTCACAAAAGCACACTGCACATCAGTATATAAAATTATTAGCGAATTAAGTCGCGGAACAACCCAGGACAGATTCTCACATCCTTCCTATTTATGTTACAATGTCGCAGACGACAGTTAAGTTGCAATCCTTGCGCCTTCATGGTTGCAAGCACAGTCGTAAGCAGGTCACGTTATCGTTAGGCAAGCGATCCATCCGAGTCAAAGTGTCGTTACGCACCTGGGGACCTCACCGCGTGGTCTCTCGTTCCGTCGCCCTTCGCCACTCAAGTGGCATGTACCCGCACCCGTTACCATTATCTCCCTTTTGTGGTCCTATTCGACAAGTGGGCAAACAGGATTACACAAAACAAAACAGCGGCATCCTACCTTTCATGGCAGTGCAACGAAAAAGCCCCATCGTTTTACCATTGTCAAAGAACATTCATGCCAACGCTAGCGGCCATATACGCTACCGTGGATCGGAAAGGAACAATGGCTGAACGCGCGGTGCCGCAATGGGGAGGACCGAATTGGGCCTGATGTGGCGAGCTCTGGCTTCGTAGTGAACCGGCCCGTGACCACATAAGGCTTGACTACTCTCCGCCCCCCGTTTCCCGGTCCGTCGAAGTGTCTTTGGCATTCACTGCGAATCGGTTCTGACAGGTTAGGAAGGAAAGCAGGTAGTAGAGCCAGGGAACGTGGACAACGTTTTGCGTGATCACCCTCTGTGTGGCGGTACGAACAGTATGTGCCCTGGACGAAATCCGCACTCGAATACCAATTGATTTTTTCCCGACACCCACATTAAGCCCCGATGCCATTGAAGAACGGGCAAAATGTGACTATCTTGATGGCGCCCGAATAGTCAGCACCCTGAGCAATATGTGTTCAATCTTTTAGAAAAAAAACCTTACACGCTAACGAAACGCTTGTTAGAGCAACGGATCTTTGTAATCTAACGCAAACGTATCATATGTGAGCATGTAAATATATCGAGGCTCGAATCGATGAACATCGTTTTTTTCGTCCGACGCGACGGTGCTACTACTAGCCAAAAATATTAGTTGGTTGGCTGGCATGCTGATCGTGCCATTTTCAAGATCCTCAATCTAGAAACTGGCCGAAACTAGAATCGTTGTCAAACGAATGTATCAGGACCTTCTCAATTTTCACTGCAGCCATAGGTTGTTTCCTTATCTGTGTCCTAAAGTATGCGCCAAGATCCGAACCATGCATTAATGAGCTCGGCTATTCGTTGTTTTACGCTGTTAAGCGTATATACTCCACAGTTATTGACCGTTGATCATCAATAACGCGTTCTGTTGGCGTCTTCTTCCACAAGCTTGTGGATCAAATTAGGGATCGAGCTCTACGTGTATATGTGAATACGTGCCTGTATGATAACTCTAACCGCTAACCTGTATGTAATTCGTAATAAAAAACGAAACGTTTCAAACAATCAACCCACTGGTTTTTCCTGGCACGGGCGGAGGAGGGCGTACATTCTGCGCAGCAAAGGGCGAATGCAAGAATATCTGTACTGTCAAAAAAACGTCCTTATTTAATGAACTGCCATACTTTCTTCTAAAGCCTATGCATCTGGGCATTATGCAAGTATTTTCGATACAAAGTATCTGCAGGCTCGGACAGCTTTGTCAAGTGAACTTGGATCTTTACGTTTATGTCACTCAACATAGTAGAAAGTTCACCATTATGAGATGTTTAGCCATCTTATAAATGCTTTTTCAAATATAATTTTTCGAAGGTCACTGAATCATTTATAATTTTTATTTATTATTATAATTTATAATAATTAAAACAACCAACGTATATATATAAATAGTGAAGCTTTTTTTTGATAATCATCGGCCAACGCGTTCCCTAAACTTCTTTTGCTACAACGAGAAACGGCGGTCACCGTACGCTTTAAATAGCTCGCCATTTGCTTTTATTCTTTCGTTTCACAAGCCCGTTCGTCAAGCATGACGTTGCATGTCTGCTAGCTGGCATGATATGGTATAACCCTGCGAGTTTGTCTACCGCAGGATACTCCGACACGAGCTACGGAAGTGGACCTGCAAATTGAACCTCAATGAATGGATAAATTTGTTTGGAAATAACGGTCAGGGTCAAAACAGAAGAAACCGTTCTTAGCTTGCTGTCTTTGCCTCCATATTCTCATCGAATGCAGCGCCTATCTCTGCGCCACGTTGAGTTCTCTGTCCGTTAGTTCCTACTTCACGTGTTAGCCAATTTTTTACTCTCGACGTATCCACAGGCATACATATAGCGGCCTTTCGGCGAGAGACAGGGAGCTTTCCGTCGTCCATAGAAAGTGCCCTCGCTCCTCATAACTGCTGTGAGGGTTCCATATTACAGGGAAAGGAGTTCGCAAACGAGATCGCAGAGATAGTTAGGAGATCAGCCATCGGCAGGCTGCCCAAGTGTAATAGGGGATTTTGCTTCTCTATTTCATCTTGACTATACCCTTGAGACCGTACGGAGTCTCAGGAGAACTCCGACTCAATTAGGCAGGGGGAGCCCACTCAGACAGGAAGAGTCGACGGCCGAGACGACGACTATACTCACCGCTTCTCCTGCCTTTGGGACTCACTGGCACTGCTGCTGTTGTTGTTGTTGTTGCTGCTGTTATATTCGTTCGACCTTTCTCTTTTTTGCTTTACACAAGACGACCAACGAATGTAAATTGATGTAGCTACAAACATACACACCATATGCGCAAGTATTTAAGTTCCATTCTCGTACATGTGCATATAAGAACATTAGTGGAAATTAGAGAAAAATGACGACCTTATGCATCTGCATAAGGTCTGCTTATCGAGCAATGCAGTCTGGTTTTAGCGTATGGATGGAATATGAACCCCTCACAACGGGGCGGCCCAAAATATATGTAAAATTTGCTATATTCATATAGCACTCTTGGTAGTGACTGTAAAGTATCTTTCTGTACGATGGACCATAAAACCAATTAAAAGAAGTGTCCCTGACATCTAAGTAACATGTCCTGCGTAATCTGTAAATGCGAGGTTCATTTACATACTGGCGTACGGCGTCGTGTCCAACTTTTGGGTGTCTGAATGGACGAGGAAAGCTCAGATCATTGTACACGCGTCTGTCAAGCTTAACCCATCAAAGTGGATTTCGTTTCAAATGGACAGATTGCTAGCACGCAAAAACTACAACTCAATAGTTATGCTTCGTTCCTTCTTGAAGCCATATTAATTTAACTATAACATACCATATAATTATCAGAATAATAACTATCATTATTATATCGTTTATTGTTTACAAGCAAAATGTTTGTTACTTCCCTCATAACGGAAGTGGTGCCAAAGCCTTGAGAGGTTACCGGCTGTGTAGCTGATTCTGTTACGTATGCAATTTCGTTGCAGTTTTGTTCACTATGTACAACAGATGTTGTGCTCTGTCATGACCGCGCCAGCATTATGGCAGCGGTGGAGCCGCTTGAAGCAATCCTGTATGAAGCACTTAACCTAGGATGCTGGCTGTGATGGCTTTGTGATGAATTAGATACACGTTTTGGCCTATGTTGTACGCTCAGGGTTGTTTGGGGGCCTTGTGCCGTCGTGCTGTGGAAGACGCCTGCCTGATCCTTTTGCGAATACGACATTTCTAGATGGAAAACACAACGAGCGCAACAATCAAGATGCACTCGAAACCCTTCCACCGAAGTGAGTTCGTATCGTACATCAAGCGTTCGATCTATTTTCAAGATGCAGTACACGTAAAGCTACTGGACTACACACATTTAAATTTTGGCGGGTCAGTTGTCAGGCCAGCAGACCTGGTATCGACCTGCTTCGATTGGATTATTATACCTAATTTTTCTAGGAGAAACGTCGCAGTGATTGTAAATTGACAGTTGATTTAAAGTGGTATAGCTGGAGGCTAGCCTAAAAGGAGGGCGTACACAAGATAGGCTGTTGGCTATGGTCTCGATTTGCATATGCCTTAAAGAAGGACATCGATGATAACTCTCGGTAGGCGAATTTCTATGACAGCGTAGCACGTGTGCGCGACGAATCGCTGCTTGGTTCAATATTGAATTCAGATTTGATGGGATCCAGGTATATTATTATAAGCCGCTTTAGAGATAACGCTGTTTTTATCGTCGATAGGTTAGCTAGATTTTATCTGTTGCCTCATCTATTTCAGCTTTGCCTTTTGATTTTCCTTGACGAACGATCCATATTTTCCAATACCTATTTTTCCTTCATGCATATATAAAAATAATACTTGATTGTTGTTACTGCCAAGCATACGTGATTTGTTTCATGTTGCGTTGCACCCTTTGCCATGATATTGGATCTGTCGTCTGTGGGGTATTTGAATGTAAATGGTAGCCATTAGCTGAAACGTGCAGTTCCAGCACTTTCTCGTTAGATTTCGATGCGACTTCAAGCAATAGGGAGTATTAACGATGATGTAAGCCAAACCCCGCTCCATCCCAGGAGAAACTGGAACCTTTTGTTACAGCCACGCAAAACTTGTTTACTAAAAATGTTCTAAAAATGAAACGATGCCTAACGACCTGAAGAACGGACATAACACTCGAACGCATTTACCTGATAATGAAATAATTATACTAGACAATAACTTTTATACGACAAATAAAAGCTATCGTCAAAAAAATAATAACCAGTGTCGTTCGTAATAAACGGCGCGTGTCGAACTCTATGGCATCAGTTAAAAATCGAGTACCTGAACTTATTTTTAGGGACGAAGTTCACTGTGTGGTATGGTTTTCCGGATCATATGAATACATACAAGTTACGCCAGATTCAACAAGCACTATGAACCCCATTTGAGAGACAAGTCAATAGCTTGTGTTCGAGAAGAAATGCACAAGAGGCAATTTATAACATGCATCCTCAAGGCTATGCCTAGTTGAAAAATAAGCGTAGTAATGTCCGGCTAACCGAAAAAATATGACATTAAATGGGCGAAGTCCCACTGCAAAGTACATTAGTAAGTCAATGGATTTTTTTGGCAGAAACAGATTTCGTAAGCCCAGTGGAAATACCCCGTTTGTCCGATAGCTGAATCGAATGGTTCACGGTTCATCAGCCGTCGTGAAGAAGATGGAACTGTTGTTATGCGGTAGACTAAGTCGGCCTTTCGCTCTTTTATCGGACTCCACCGGTTTGCCTAGAGCGCGCTAGATCTAAAGAAAAGATTTACCTCCTATGCCTACGGAACAGATTTTCACTGCTGCAGAATAGACCACGGCCACACTACACTGGGCTGAAAAATATATATCTCCATACATTTCGTGGGTAGGTTTAAAGATGAACTATTTATTTCTTGTGGACAAGCTCCAAAAACATTGTACCGAACACGATAGCAAGCAGAGTTTCAAAATTATGAACGGCAATGTTGTACAATTCTGGAGCGTCGATAGTCTAAAGCTCTTGGAGGACCGAATGGTCCCATAACTTTGTTACTATTCTGGGTAGCCGGGCCGGACCCAGCTGAAATTCTAGGTATATGTGTAATTAAGGATTCGTCACTTAAAAGCACTCTAAGCTTTTCAAAAACGGTTTTTCTCTTCCTCTTTAATATAGCTACGCATAACACATGAATATGGCGCGCCACGTACCAGATCTATTCATAAAGCAGTTATATCCGACCGACGGTCTCTAAAGGAAATCTGTAAACAAAATACGACGCTAGCGTTGTAAAATATCACTGTTTCTCCCGCCAAGAATCGTCATAACGATATTTACGGTATTGCCAAGCTACTTTTCGGCCGTAACAACACCCAAATGTCTATCTGTGTGATAATGCATAACCACTGGGTCCTGAATATCATGCAGTAATGCAAAATATATATATATATACAGGTTCGATTTTACGTTGTCACTTCACTGGGACGGTGAGTTAAAATGCGAACGCATAATGAATGGTCAGTCGAGGCTCGACGAAGCAGATATCCTGAGCTTTGAGATAAAACATACATATTTGCAGATATATCTGGATAGACTCATGAAAAGCCCAAGTCTGCAATCAAGGCCTTACCACTGAGGCAGGTGCAGTGACGAATGTCAGTCACGCTGCGCTATCTTGACTTCCTATCTGACATACATCTTTAGCTAGTCTTATCAGCTGTTACCCTGTGTTCTATATGTATAACAGAACAGCGTAGTTCGCCTACTGGCTTTGTCTTTGTCACCCTACAATCAGCAGTTTTAAGGGCTTGAGCTGCCATTTCGACCCGCTACCTGGCTTTGAATGAGGTTCTCCGCGCTCTTTTCTTTTTTCATCGTTGTCTATTTTACATAAATAGACCAGCGCAAGTTGCTGCGTAATACAATTTGGGTACGGATGAATCTGGCGAATAGCTAACTGCTTGAATGATAGAGGTTTTTTCATTTGAAAAATCGCGCGCGAACTGTAATAATCTTACAGATAAAACCTGAACAAAAGTATTGCCCTTTAAAGCACATCAGCAACAGTGACAACGATTTCGGTACCGTAAATTTTCGTAGCCTATTTAATCCGTACTGGGTAAAAAGGAAAATTCGTTAGCATCTGCCGAACGATAGATGAAACATGGGTCATTTCGACTACATTTCTTGTTTTTTTTTCAAACATTTTACATTTCTTGCTGTACAGAAACATTAGTGTGCAGCCCTTCAGCACGAATGCGTGTTTTTTGTAGTATAAAACTTTGCAAAGTCATTTCGTGTGCAGGTAATAGTCTGATCGATGGGACTAACGACGATTGCGTGTCCCGTTGTTGTGGTGGCCATCCTCGAACTTCTACTACGACCCGCTGACTCATTGTCAAGCGCCTTATTTACACCTAATTTCAAATCGCTCTTGTTAAGGTCGTTATGGCTGCTACTGCTGCTGCCGCTGTTGTTTTGGGCATTGAAAGAAATGGGTTGTTCGCTCATTTATGTTAGCCGTCTTGCTTTTTCCTTTAGAGACATTTTTCTCAATCTGGAAATTCGCCACGCACCGCTTCTGTCAATGACATTATGAGATAGGATGCACGATGCAGGCGAGAGGTTGGCGCCAGCTTCGGTCCTACAGGACACTGTGCGAGGGGACTAAGGATGAAAAGTTGAGAACAACTTACCGTTTTAGCTGTCGAAAGTTCCTCTTGTTGCCTGTTGGCCGCTGGCTGCCAATAATGGCTGTTTAGATGCAGGGATTTTCCGCCTTAAGGGTTGCTGCAACAAGACTGCATGTACTGCGTTATTGATTGCAGCTGACAAGCTTGACCGACGTTTTCATATGCCTGCATGCATATATATCTAATTGGTAGCTTGAAACGAAAGCTGAATACATCGTGAGTCCTTTAAAATTCAGAACGCGGCTAAGTGTTAATATATTACTTAACTGATAACTGCGCGCGTTTGTCAAAAATAACATGCGGACATCAACGGACACACGTATAAAAGGCAAACAAAATCTCAGCTGGGTGTGGCATATAGAGACTAAACATATAAGAAAATGCTGCAATAAAGATCAGCGGGTTGTATGCTGGGTCAACAAAGACGAGATGACAGCTCCGATCGACAACAGATACTCAGTATAACCAATTATCTTATCAATTTTTGTACTTTGCCCAAACTCGAGCCTTCGTTTTGTGCTGGCGAAACTCTAAAATATACCCAAATTATATTTCTTACATCAATATAAATCATTCAAATTATTACTATCAATACATCGGAGAAATCAAGCGCGTCATGCCGCGAATAGTTTTAGGTTATGGTTTCAGCCCGTCCACTCCTGCAAAAGGAGCTGTACGGCTATTTCGTCCACGTAGTCTGACGGCCGAAGCTTAGCTGGGACAAGAGACGTGAGGTAAATGGGCTAGAAATGGCGAGCTTCGAAAGCTGACCTCATATCTCATTATACGCAAATAAGCTGCATCATTATTTTTATATCGATTCATTTTATACGACAGTATATAGTAAAATATATTTAGTACTAATATCGGTTTAGCTATTAGAGTTAGTATACAATTGCTTCATGTAGTATTACTGTGTAATCTCCTTGTCCATTTCAGGCGAATGTTTCCAACGTTCCAAGTCCGCCTATTCGGTCTCGACCCTCAAGCAGACTATATGCTTCTGATGGATTTTACTCCAGTTGACGACAAACGCTACCGTTACGCATTTCACAAGTCAGTATAGTATAACATTCAAGTATTGTTTACCTAGGATCGCATCCTAATCAAGACCTACCGCATACATATAATCAAGAAGCACAACGTAGCTATGGGTATAATTAGCCAGCTGTGCATGTTTCACGCCAAAAGTATATCGTACTAGTGAGTCGTTGCCCGTTCCTAACGCTCCGACTGCTACTGAGAGATAAATCGAAACGATATAAATTAAAAGTCGTCACACGTAAACTCTATGACTCTTGGATTGCCTGATATAACCAGAAAATTTGCAGCAGCTTCAAACCAATTGTTTACAACGGCTTGTGATAAGAGACGTCGATAGGGGGAATTAATAAAGAACTTTTCCGCCTTCTCGGCTCGGTCCTTCCTCTTCATAGGTGGAGGTTTTTCCCCAAAGTTATACGCCATCAATGACATAACAGTGACGCAAAACAGAAACTTACGTGCCAACCGGGCCGAAACAAGAATGACACTAAGCAGACATAAAGACCTACATTAGTTATCGTTACGATAGCCCGACAGATACAATATTATGATTAAAGGGGCGGTAGGTTGGATGTTGTTGCATTACCCATCTATCTTACTGGCAGTACTAATACTAATTCTTGATAATGCAAGTTACTTTCTAATTATTCATTGAGAATCGGTATAATGCTACGGTAGGGCATCAGTCAGTCGAGCTGGCAATGCGCGGGCCAATTTCGGTTTCCGTTGATGAATATCTCGTCAGAATAAACTTCAATTAGGTCATCGATGGGCCCGCAACTAATTCAGAACGCTAGTCTTGAAGCTTGATGCTAGTGGTAATCGCTTTACAAACTCCGACAAGACAAATTTCTTCAGCTAAAGAGTGTTGTACGGCCCGATTCAATTAAGTCAGACCATGTTCTGCTTATTATCAAAACAGTACAACCTCACTAGCGCTATTTATTGATACAAATTGAATAGTAATCAATGAAGTGCCACTGAAGTCATTCCGTCGACATTATTCAGTATTTTAAACGGGGGTTTTATCTCAGGTGCTTATCAGGGTATATTCAAATAGTGAATTGGCTTTATTATGCTCTGGAGAGGCCGTGGATGAATTTCTGTTAACGAAGAGAAACGCAGTGAAATTGTATATTCATTAGTATGGGACGTTAAGTCCAATTCCGTTGAGTACAGGAGGTTCTGACAGGCACTCGTAGAAAAGACTCTGGCACTCACTACGCTGCTAGCAAGCCGCAATCAGCTTAGACAAACAAACCAATCAGACAAGAAGAGGCTTCTAAATTCACTAAGATCTCACTCGTCTATCTGACGACTCGTTTCAGGACACTCAAAAATCATCGAAGACAATCGTTCGGAAAAGTAATTCATAGAAACAAGGTTCAATTAATGGCAATAGGACCCTTCTGGGACATAAACATTTCCCTATGGAACTGTAATGGCGCCTGGGCGCGCTATTTCCGGCACCACTCCTCAGCCCATAAGGCTTCGATATCGAACGTTTCCACAGCTAACATGATACGGCAAGCCAGACAGATTGGTTAGGCGAACCACTGAAGGACGCTTTGGTCTTATAAGATAAATCTTTTTATAAATTAGTATCATTAATGCTTAAGGATCAAACTCCCGTCATCCTAACGGTTACGTCATCTAGCGCAAGGTCAGCCAATGGGCAACTCAGCCTTTCCAAAAAGAGTTGCCAATAATGTGCTTACAAGGCACCTAATGCGTGTCTTGCCTAGCGTTACGAAAGTTCCTGTAGACCAATTCTGCTAAACCCCTTGCCGAGCTCCTGCTTTCTTTACCAAAATGCGTCCTAGAAGATGAAGGGTGCAGCCATAATTTAACCAGGCCCGATACAGCAATAGAAAGCTACCCGTTAGACTTTTCGTTTGTCTACTGAGGTCGTAATGCCGTTCTACAATCGTTTTAAGCTAAGCTACTAACATTTCATTAAAGATAAAAGAGGAGCAAGGGCTGTTCTTCCCGAAACATAAACATTCACGAAAAAATATTTTCGTTGAGATTTTTCTCCTAATTTCTATCTGAAGCACTATCTGAAGAAACTCGGAGTCTGAGTCGGAGCTTGTGAGGCACCTCAGGCCGAGCGCCTGCCAGAAAAGCAGATTGCTTTAAATGCTAAAAAAAGACTCATCACAAGAAAAGCTGTACCTGCTGGCAAATGCCTTCTAATCATTTCAAAACAAATACTATCCCTCCTGACCAGCTCCACGTTCACCTTAAAAACACGTTAACTTCAAAAGACACGATTTTGACCTCGAGTCTTGATGTCCAAGTGACGGAAACAGAATCGGTCCAATCATTACCGAACATTCATTAATCTTAACGAGATAAGCGAAGCTATACAAGTATTACTGAGTGGCAAGTTCGGAGATTTTATCGCACAGCACACAAAAAAGAAGACTTCTGATTTTTAGATTTTGATTTTCGAGAATTGTCTTGAAAAAAATTGCATCCCGCAAAGTAGACGCCTGTGATACCGAAGAAAAAAAGAACTGCAAAATCACTACCAATAAAAACTGTAGATGTTAAATCCTTTTAAGTTTAACAGGGAGCACCCTACGACAATACACCCTCGCCAAAAAAAAGTCTAGGGTGTTTATTGACTGTATGAGCGCTGCAGCTCAAGGAAAAAGCGAAATCGTGCACCTCATTTTTGGAGTTGGACTAGGGGAACCTCAAGCTGGCTCATTGACAATCTCAATGTTAATCTTGTGCTTTTTTAAGCAGGGGCATCGTGGAATACAAGCACTTTCTCTAAACAACAAAGTATTTTCAAAGTTTTACTAAGCAACCTTTATGATTATCTGTAACATGTAATACTAAAGCTGTCGTTACTCTCAAGCTTACGCATTTAAGTGCTTAAGAGGCTCCACAGCAGAAATGATTTAATTATCAGTGTTTAGAAGACAAAAGCCGTAGGGGTTAGAAGAGAAGATACTACCCACTTGACTTGTCTGCCTAGGTAGTACCCCAGACCACTACGTCAACAGCTTTGCGTATCTATCTCAAAGCGTGCGGTTGCATACGCCTCGTAATCCTTAGATTTTAGCTACTGTCTCAATATGGCAGCTGCAAATAGCCTGATTCGTTTTTAACTCTCAGATTGTTTAAGTAGAACCATAGATCATTCCGGTCGCCTGGAATAATTTCACGGCAGGCCAAATTGTCAAAAAAAAAAACGAGAAGTTTTTCCGGCAGAGTGACTACAGGGTCGGTGGTCAATTCACTTAGATGTTAATCCTGTCTTATACGAAGCCACGTCTTCTTGAGCTTCGAAATTGAGTTTGACGACAACTACGGTCCATAAGGAATCAATTGTTCGGATCATCACTAACGTTTCAGAAACGACTTTTGATAGGAACACACGGCTTCCATTATGTAATCTGTATAATTAGCGAGTGTCATAATTGTGATGCACGTACTGACTATGTTTAGTTTGAACACCGCGTATTAAATGCTAAATATGCTTTCTGGGATATTCTATCATTTTATTGTTATCATGTGGTGTTTTATTTCTATGTACATCAGAAGCGATTTCAACAGTTGTGTGACTCCATTTTGTGACTGATGGATTACTGTATAACAATCACTTTGAACATATATATATATATATAATACTTCGAAAGGAGTACAGTTCAGGTGTGTCCTTAACAAGGAACACGTTTCCTATGAGACATATCGTTTACCTTAATTTTTGTTTGAGACACGCCTAGTCATGAAAAATAATTCTAGAAGCTTAATTAGAATAGTCAAGAATGTTTTTCGTGTTTTATGCCCAGCGCTTTTTGCCGTTAGGCATTACTTACATTAGCGGCCTGAGGAGAATACGAATCCCTAGATTAAGCAGGCAACACATTACGCCCTACATTACCAATGCTAATAACAGTAGTCGAAGATTATAAACAAGTAAAATCATAATAATGAGTATCTTATAGCATTGTATTTTATCTATATGAGGATGAACGTTGTTCTTTTCAATGCTGAAGCTTCTATTTTGGCATTAATACATTTTGCAGTTCGTCATGGGTCGTAGCCGGTCGTGCGGATCCCCATATGCCTCCACGAATGCACATCCACCCAGATTCGCCAGCCAAAGGTGCTCAATGGACTAAACAGCTCGTGTCATTCGATAGGCTCAAGCTGACCAATAATCAGCTTGACGACAACGGGCACGTAAGTTACTCTTACTATATTAGTAATTCAACTATATTTCAAGTTAATATTGAAAACTTGCCCTTAGCAAAATATTCTCGTCAATACATTGTTTTCCATGTTGCGGTTAATTAAAAGGCTTTTGCGACAGTGCGACAGCTTGCGTAGCGGCACAACCAAGCTGACCTTCTAACGGGAGTTGACAGCGGCAGCCGGTGCTCGTTTAAAATGGACTTTAAACAACGGGTCTTTAAGTCTGTCGTGTTGGTCAGGCCAGTCATGGCTGCGCGCTTGTGCTCAAACTAAACTTAAACGCACCGCCTATGCGAGGGCCTGTACGAGGGTCAGTCAGCGTTGTTAGCGGGAGCTGCTCAGAGCCACGGTTCTATCATTGAGTGCGCGTCCGGCGATTTCAACGTCTGAAGCGCGCTACCCCTCGTATCTTGTTCCCAGCCCGTGGTACCCCTGCCTCGTTGTGCGGGATCCGGGAGAGTTAATTCGTTTCGCTGAGCTGCTGCATCGTTGTCTCGTGCAGTGTTGGACGAGAACCTAGAGACTTTTGGGAGTGAGGAAAACAGGGGGGAGGGGGGTCCAGAAGAACGGCAGTGGATACACAGGAGTAGCAGTACATATGTGTCATATGCTTTTGCCTGCTTGTTTCTGTCAGGACTGGGGCTAGCGCGCAGGGCTGCGTTTGACCCGCAGCTGACGGAACGCCTTAAATTTACGCGGGTGCCGCCGTGGGCACCGAAACGAAAACCGCTTAACGGCGCCTGGCCCGAGTTTCCAAACGACGAAGAAAAGGAACTGCCTAAACGTTACCCCTTCGCCGTCGAGGTCTCGAAAGCAGGCCCACTGTCATCACCACCTGTCAACAGAATGAACAGGCACAGGTCTTTTCAGGAAAATTGTCCAAACGGCCAAAAAGAGCAACGAAAAGGAAATGTCGTATAGATAGATGAAGCATAGTGGTTTTGCTTTTAACCTGTTTAGAATACATATACAAACGTTTGATTTGCATTTAAATTCAGACGAGACCATTGCATGGCATAAGCTGTATGTGTAACACCAGTACGGTTTGCTGGATGAGATACGGATCCAAGAGTAGAATTTATTATAACTTTTTCTTTGTAAAGAAAGGGCACAAAAGCTATCGATAGTTATTATTCCGTTGTTACACAGTTCACGGCGCTATTCGATAATATCACCAACTGATAGAGGTAAATGATAATGTAGATGTGAAAGCTGGCTGAAGCCAGCTTTTACGTCTATATTCATCAGATCTACCTAGGCCATCTAACACTTTTCGGCGAATTTTATTTACCACCAAAGGGTGATGTTTCTAAGTATGAGCCTAACAAGTGTTAAACCGTGTTTTCATTGTTGCGTTTTAATCTCCTACTATTGTATGCTTTATTCGACGTTGACTAGAAGAGAACCTATTTATATATGACTACAAACTACCTACATATAGTTAGGATAGGATATATTAGTTGTTCCATGGCCATGGACTCTTTTTTTTTTTAAAGACAAGAAGGGTTCGTTTTTCCTAGCTACGAATCTTGGTCAGGGGGTTAGTTGGCGTTGCGTTCGACCAGTTTGAACGTGCGCGGGCAGGAAGTCTGATGGGCTATGGCCGGAAGTATCCGACGGGAGTGCCCTTCCCATACCACCCCGTTCGCTTTCGTCTATACATCTCCGGTCGCTTAACTTTTTCTTTGAGCAGAACGAATGCATTTCAACCGGCCCAGCAGCCTGTCGCCTGAAGCCCGTGGCCAAACCCCACACGCTGATTTCATGTGAAGCGAGAGTGATGTACGGTAAGTTCTGTATATATGGGACTCGATCATGATCGCAGACCATTATACCAACGTGTGACCACGGTACACTATTGTGACACTAGCGCGTAGTACAATTTGCACCTCAACGTTCGTGGCCTTCGTCGACAAACTTCGTATAATAGAAGCTCAGCATCCTACGAAACTTCACGCAGTACCACAGAACTTACCCGATCTTCCTAACAGGCTGATTGGCTAGTTGATGAGGATCAGCTGTTGGTCTTGTTGGCCTGCTACTGCACAGAGGAGCGAAGATTTTCTTTTTAGCAGCGAAGCTATATGGGGCCATGCAAAGGGTGATGGATAAGGGTGAATCAAGATCTTCAAGAATGTGGTCAGATCAGATGTTCGGCAGAAACTGCCAGCACACGATATAGATCTAAAGGAATCGAGGTTGTAGGACTCCGCGTCGTGGAACTGAGCCTGTGGTCTGGAGGAGAGCGCTAATGGTCAGGCACATGGAGTGACGATAGGGGTGGGGATCTAAATGGGTAATGGTCAAATTCGTCCTGATAAAACAGCGGTGGAGCAGGCCAGAATGTGACGAGACTGAACCAAATAGGAATAAAGAAAAGACCGTTTCGTGTTTCATATTCGGAGCTAACCAATAGGTGAAATGTGCTCATTTATCGGGTACTCAAGTAAAAGAATAAACCCCATCTTGAGGCGTCAAAAGCTAGGCTATTGTCTGCTTCCTTGAAAATGACTCAAGCAGGAAGACTAAACCAGGAACTGCTCTCTTTAATCTCAAGTAGTGTCGGATCCACTATAGGTGGTAGTCGTTTCTGAAAAAACTGAGCAATTAAATATTTAGTGATATTTAAAAACCAAGGATGCGATAGGTCAGTAGCGACGTTTTCCTTCTATTCCAAGTCGTTCGCAGCGGACCAATGGGCTTTAACTTTATTCTCATTTGGCGAGTTGGGTCTAGCTGATCTGGCAGAGTCCAGGTAAAATAGAGACTAAAACATGTAACCCTCACAACCATAAAGGCACTCTCTACCTGACCTCGAGGTGTTACGGTGTGCGCAGTGTCACAACAGGCGCTCAATCGGACATACAAGATGCTTACACAGTTTCGACGATGGACAATATATACATCAAGACGTGTAAGTTACAGAAGCTGCTGCTCTGTTATTCGCCATTAAAATAAAGCACAAAAACGCCAGTTGCCGCAGTCTTTAGTGGCTGTGTCATCGGGAGATCTGGCACTCCGCTAAATATCACTTTGACCATAAAGCTCCCTCGACAAGCGTCTTGGTTCTATTCACAAGACACGCGACTTAGCAACAGTAATAATGATCAGCTCCTACGAAAATGTATTCGGTCGACGTGACACCGCTAGCTGTAATACCATTGATAGCAAAGTCAAGTTGGGTCTTGTCAATTGTCACCCACCTCCTACGCACCGATTCGGGTGGCAATGGCCACTGGTCAAAAGACGGCCAGCGTCATAACCAGCATTAACATACAAACTGCACACAAATTCTGTATTCATCTAGGCGCTGTAGCCGGTAAAGAAAACCAAGGAAAGCGATTTTTTTTCGCGAGACGGCAAACGTCATTTTGTTTGCCATCCTCCTTCTCAGCTCTTCAATGTCGCGGTAAAGCTGGGTATTCTATGAAAACATGCCCAACAAAATGTAAATGTTACTAGGGAATGCAGGTTCAACGTACAGGTCTGACAGTTGTGATACGACAGTGGTAAAAATTTTCAGAACTTCATTATTATGTGTTGTTGCAACTGATAAAGAAGCCGTTGTATGTGGGAATATCCCTGTCAGAGAAATCTCTTGCCTCAAATTCGCGTTATGGTCAGCAGATTTTCCTATTGCATTTTTACGAACTCAGTCGACGAAGACGTTTTTGTTCTTTACCACATACATCTGGCCTCTCTGGACCTGCCTTTAAGAAACAATGCCATGAATAAGCCGAAATCATGTGACCGTTAGGGGCCGGTGAAGCTAGACTGGATGAAGAGATTTGGAGACGAGTTCGACTTGAAGAAAATGAAAGGTACTCAATAGACCAGGACCTTCACTAACGATATAAAGAGAACCGCAATCTAAGCTTTTGCTAACCGGTGCTGATACATCATGGTAAACCGAAACAAAGGTAGAAACTGAGCTCGTGCGAGGGTAGCAACTTAGTTTGAAAATATGGCTTTTCGATAGAAGCGAAAAAAAACGACGAAAGGTTGCCTAATGATCACAACCAAAACAGGCTAAATAGCCATTATAGGGAGATGTGATCGGTGCTGACTAAGACAAGACTATGGATTAGACACAGATCTACCAAGAGGCTCAGTACACATACGGGTGTGACTGAGTTGAACTTGGCTAGCGCACGCAGCCGTACGCACTCAGCAGAAAAAGGTACAGGTCACGTGTGGGTGGAAGTGTGAGTCTTTTCAGTCCAGATTTCTTACCTCTAAAGTTCTCTTGACAAGCCGGCGATCAACGAGTACGCTGTATTATTCAAAGCCAACCAGTTAAGCTACAGAACTTGGCGGCAGATAAGTTACTCACAATACCTGGCCTAGTAGCTTATTCGGAGCGACGTTGTTTTCGATAGTAAAACCATATATATATGTATGTGTATATCTATCTCTTTTTATTTCCCTAATCTTTAATCTTCTCCGCATAACCTGATATTGTTTGAAGAGGGGAGCGAGCGACTGATCGGATCCGCTTAATAATAGCTCTTCATAAAATAAAAGTTGCAGTAAATATGGCTGTTTGTTTCATAGAATTGATTGTGGTTCGTTTCTTGGTTCAGGAACGATCGACGCCTTTTGTTATTTACTAGCTCGATAGCTTGCCCAATCAAAAACAGATACGATTTTGTAGGTGTGTTTAAGAACTAGGGGTGTTTAAGAACTGTGTCGGCTAATGATACGAGATAACTACTTTCAGATCGATCACGTCAAAGAATTGACGCATAAAAGATTTACATAAACGTTGATACAGACTAGTCTTACCAGCATCATTTCTTGACTTTACATGTATCTCAATTGTACTTTTATTATAGTACGCAGCACGTACTATGCATCCGATAAGTTTCCGCAATCTAGTAGTAGTTGCTACATGACCGTTTGGAATTATTTAGAAAAACGTGCACCGAAAATCGCATAGGTTTCCTGGCGCGCATATTCAAATGCTATATGTATCATAGCTATACAATAAAATATTAATACAATGAAATTATTTTTTGCAAGTATTTTGATTAACGCTTTGTCCATACGATCCTGTAGTACGATTAACATATACATTTCACACTACAATTGAGCTTCGATAACACTTCACGTATTGGACACTGGCAACTGACCGAACATGGTATTCTACTAAGAATAGATGATTCAGATAATTTAGAATGATTCGGCGCTGTTTCAACGCCGAGCTTGCTGTTTGATGAAGTGGCTAGAAAAATTCGAAGCAAGGTTACACTAGGCATCACGATGAAAACATGTTGAAATGTTACTTATTTCTGCCAGACGAATCGTCGCGAATCGCTCGAGAGCATCGCGGCAAATTGGAACGCCAGCTGTTACAGGGCGATATTATTTCGGCTTTTTTTCCCGTTAGGGTTTCTCGCAAACACATGTAATAACACGCTCATTTGACATCAGGAACAGTCTCTACTTTTTAGATACTTCCGTCCATTGTACACAAAGGGTTCATACTTCGCTAGATATTAGCTTATTATTTAGAGCAGATTTTTCAAATAAATTTCTTCGGGCTTCTTTCGTCTCTGCTAATGCTACGGCTAGAGTTTCTCACAAAAGAAATACAAAGCAAAATAGAATTTACACAAACTTGAGGTTTTTATAACGCAACTGTTTAAAATGTTATAAATTAGAAACGAGATAGCTTCGTACTCTGATCACAAAATGAATGGCTCAAATATTGACCCAATTTATAGCCTTCTCAGAATGGAACGGTTAAAGTCACCCTAGTAGCTCAAAATGGGCCAAATTGGAAGGTATGGGGTTTTCAGCCGTTGCTCGTTCAACTCAATGGTCGTCAGCTGGTGCGATCACCAGAGCGGTAATCCTTACGACATGTACGTTCAGTTTTCTTGTGAGTTGACGCTTCAGAGATCTGCCTACGCTCGTATAATAACTAACGTTTCTGCGGCAAAATGTGGAGTGTGAACCAAAAAAGCTAAGGTATATGGGCTCAGCTCTTTTACCATTACTGCACACAGTTTGCAGTGGAACCCAGTACTGGAGGCTTTGTCGAACGTTATTATTGACAATTTCATGACGGTCTTACAGGTAGAAATGTGTAGAATTTTTCTTGATAAAGAGATAACTGCTTGCTAAACGCGTAAACTCGCATAAATAAAAAGTCGCTGATATTTCAGATCATCTTAAACTCAATGCATCGTTACCAACCGAGGTTCCATGTCGTTTACGTAGCGGCTCCAGAAGCGCAGGATGATGACGCTAAACGTGGGTCGGGAGGGCCGCACGAGTTCACCAACTATCGAACGTTTACATTCGAAGAGACGCGCTTTATCGCAGTCACTGCCTACCAAAATCACAGGGTCAGTATGCAACGTGTCTACCTACAAAGCACTAAGGCAACAGTGAACTAACGATGATCATACAAATAAGATCATACCTTGAAATATCTTGTACCTTGTGGTTATCACCAGGTCGGGTAGACTGTATAACCACCAAATGATGTATTAATTTAATGTCTCTTTTTTAGAAACACAGGCTTTCAGAATTTCCAAATCGAACGCAATCGTGTTACTAATATTTTTATTATGCTCGAACCGTTGGGTTGCGTGTGCACTACGCCCGGTCAGTAGACATTTTATCCCGATTTTTTACCGTTTGTACCGGGTCGTCAGAGCCGCAAATAAGCCTGGCCATAAAAGAATAACAAGTGACTGTTACAGACTCACGCACACAGTTATGTGTAATCGTTAGAGAGGATCCTCTGGCAGTTCACTATTCAACACAAAATGAACGTCCACTGTCGTCCGGCATATTGTTAAGGTTGGACTTCCCGCCGCGTCAACATGCTGTTTATAGTTTATATAACACAACCACACACAATCACATGGGTCATGACGCACCCAAATGGCCCAAACACACTGTACGATATCGGACGTCCTGTTGAGGCCAAACTGCTGCCGGACCCAAAGTTAGACCCATGGCCTCGGAAAGCTACAGCATCGTGCAGGCCTCGAAGATCATCAATGTTGTAAGGAGCGGCCAGAGAAAAAGTTGGGAAGAGATCGACAACATTCAGTCGCCGCAGCTGCAACGACGCCATTGAAAGCACCAGCAAGATTAACCGACGGCTGTTGTGTTTATCGACCTTATTTTACTAGAACTCTCGTTTCCCTATTGCTTGTATCAACCAAAATGGTGATGTGTTTTTGTTTATGGCTTGTTCCGACAGAGAAACGCTAGTGCCGTCCTCTCTATTAGAAATACGCTTTTTTTTCTTCTATTAGACCTGTTGACGAAACTCGCTAACAACGGACCTAATGAAGAGTACCTAGGTTAAAACGTATTATTTAGCAATCGAGACTGTTCGCGCGGCCTGTTCAGGTTATAGCCATGCGAACGACTAGGTACTCAGCGATCAATAACTGAGCTAGCTGCTGATCGAAACTCCGTAGCGCGGCACATCCCGATGAAAGGAGGTGCATTTCTGACATAAACTCAGGGATGATTGTCAAGTGGGGAACGCACTACAGTTACCCACCGTAAACACGACGAGAACGATCCGCTATTCGTTACAGCATCGTTGCGATTAATAGACTATTCCTATGCAATGACAGCCTTCAGTGCGAGGTGCATCATCAAACTATCATCAATGCATCCATATGGATGCACGTCAAGTATAGCACGAACTTCTAATGCAGATTGGACGAAGAGTGACGGCTTCGAAGGAGAACGTTTGAAGACAATAACCTTGAGAAACATGAATGTTTACACGGACCTTTGGCCTCACCCCACTCGAGACTCTGGATCCGAACTCTGTTTGGATCATCATTAAGCCAAACAGTACAAAGCGTTCCTAAGCTTGACTTCGTTAGAGTTCATCTCTCGCCGTGTGTCTCCTGAAATCTGTTGTCGGTTTTTCCAGCGAAGTTGGCTCAGTGCTCTAAAATATTATAGTTACTAACAGCTATCTGCCTCAAGCGACGAAAGCGCGTGTAGCGGCGAAGTAAAAACCTCGCATCTAGACAAAAGGATATGGTATAGCAGAAGAAAGTTAATTCAGTAAGAAATGGCATGAATCAGCGTGAGCGAGCGGAGTTGTTTTTAAAGGGTTTGAATATTTTACTTCTTTGGCAATAGTTTTTGTGAGAAATTCAGATAGGCGTCACAGTAAATTTTTGTAGGTGTCCTTTCTGTGGCTCTAACTTTCCAACTCAAAGCAAAACCTTTGAGGATCAAACGATAAATGGTGTTCTACTGGATAGTGAGTTTTCCGATTTCCTGCACTGCTTTTTGGTGCAATGTACTTAGCGGTAACACTGACGTTTCTGATGCGAGAATGACCGAATAAAATTAAAAATTGTTTTTTTGTAACGACTACATCTGTAAAAATAGATCAGCTAAACTTGTCTGTTAGCCGACGCTTTATTAGAGTCACTTGTGTGACTGCGTGTTACAATTGTACCTTTAGAAATTTGACGTTACCGAGCTAACCTTAACTTTCATTTCGTAGGAAAAACATAGGACAATTCGAGCGATAGAGGCATCCGGATGACTGTTTATGTGCGCACTCGATTGCTTTTGTCATTTTCCACCTATTTTGTTTCATATCCATATAGCTGATATATACGCGCCCCTGTTGCTTAGAGAGCATTGTCGCCAGACCTTCATAGCGATCCACTGAGAACGATTTCTTTCATTCGTTCACTGTTCAAATAGACGCTCCCAGCAGGTGAAAACAGAGAGCAATAAATAATTGCCGGCCAGCCGTCCACGAGGTGGTGCCAGCCACTACGCCTGCCAGAGACAAGGGTAGCAGGAATCGAATCTGGGCTCGTCGTGTATTCTACTTATCTTCTCATATGGAGCCTGTTCCTATATTTACCACATCAGAGTCATTCGATTTGATTTGCGATTCAAATTTTGTTAGGTTTGATTGTGGCCAACAGCCACTGGCACAGCGTCCGTCAGGAGCGGCGAGCGTCGTAGCAACGGTTGAAGAGCTGAAGAGTAATAACCTCTTTTCCCAACTGTCGATGTACATATCATTTACCCACTGCTCATGTCCTAGATTGTCCTAATACAAGATGTTTGTTGATAGGGACGACCGAAAGTTCGTAGGTTACTACCTACTGTACGACCTCTTCCTGATAACACTGAATGCTGGAAATCTGAAAAATCAACGTGTGCGTTTGATTTAAACAATTGATTCCCCGAACGAACACAGATCTGTTGCCCATGTTTTCGAGATTGCGTAGCTGTAATTTAGGCATCTTCTTTGGTTCGTACGAAGAGAACGCTCGTGCACTTCAATAGTAGCAAAATACCTGTCGGTGTATTGTTCCTCGTAACTAAGCTCATCATTGTAGTATGTACGGAAAAAATCAAATCATCGCGTTTCTAAATCGCCATTTTCCAACGTGCTTGAAACCGAAACGCTGTTTGCATCCATATTGTGAATCAAGCAATTCCGCCGTCAGTAATATCAGGCAAGCAGGTCCTAGGCAATCTACCAGTAGAGGTTAGTGTTAAGCCCTTTAGTATTGTCGATTAAACGACCCGGATCATCACGTTGCCAGCCATTTATACATGCTCAGCCGATAATGGTAGCCTTCGAAGTCAGTGGGTACAGATGTGTTCTTGCTATTGGTTAGTCCGTGTATCTCTAGCTTGGCGCGCAAATAATGAAAATTTAAAAGCGAAAGCAAAACAACAGTCCGAGAGAAAAACGCCGTTGATTTCCCCTATCCATGTGGTTGGCCGTTCAAGCGAAAGTTGATGACCACGGGAGGCCAATTTCGAATTCAACATCACAATCATACAAGTGAAGTACCCATGTGAAATATCGGTTGCCGTTACAAAGCCAGTGTCAGAGAATCTGTCCGGTTCGGGTTTGTGCCCATATCTGAGTGGGGTTAGTGAATATGTTATGCAAAATTTCACTTTGATCGCACATGAAAAACGTTCATCGAGGGAAAGCTAAGCAGGAAGGGAATGCATTTTGAAAATAAGTGCCTGGTACCTGTATAAATAAATAATTAATTAAGGCCCGAGCAACTAAAGGCAGCTACGCGAGTCCCGTAGACAGATCCCACAAGCTAATTGCACAAATTGGTTTCGCCCATTCGAAATAGAATAAAGGAGAGAGGCCCAGAGATGCTACGCTGATTTTTCAATTCATTATTCAGTTTGGAGGATTTGTTTTTTGTTCGGAACATGTATTGGTCGATATTGATTCTGGCAGAATCGTCGTAAAAGTGTAGAAGCAACTTGTTTGTCTACGGGGTTCAGGGACAGCGGGGATTGTCTGGGTTTGAAACCAGGCATAGGCCCATTTTATTTCGTGCTAAAAATGGGCCGTCTAAAGTACCGCCTAACGTCACTATTGGACGTAAAATTTGAAAAATAATTGGGACAGCTTTTTGAAGAATACAGTCGCTGAGATCTGTATTATTTTAATCTCGATTTTATATTTGAATGGTTGTGAAACATCACCCCAGGATGGCAGCCGAACTGTAGGTGAGTAAAATAAAAAGCAGCGCACGTGTTAATAAGGCAAATCGGAGAAAGACTCCTTGAACCCGTCCGGAGAATTAATTGAATAGTTTAGAAAAAGTTTGAAGCTTTATTACTGCAGTCCTTTTCATGGTCGTATTATCGAAGGCTGCAAAACTAGACCGTATTATGTTTCAGCTTTATAGCGTTTCTATGGGGACTGTTCTGTACACAAACATGCGCTCTAACTCGAACAGTCGAGTAACCGACTGAGTTGTCCAGAAAGCAACTGGCCTGAAGGCAGAAATGGCAGCACACGTATCTACCATATTACTATTATTATTATTAGTATAGATATTATATAGAGATCGCTTATAACAGATGAATTCACGCAAAGCTTTCGTATAAGGTATTTTTAGGTAACGAGCGATTATCGGACTTGGCGTGCGAGCGGACTCGAAATGTCTGAAAGGTATACTAATATAGTGCGAAAAGTAATGCAAAGCGAAGGTGGCAGTGAATGTTCACTATAGCTGCGAGTAGGTACATTAAATCCATTATGAGCCCTGTTTGACCTCGTCCCCTCGGCCGCCTTCCGCCGTCATCCTTAAACTTCTTGGATGGAAGAAGCATCGGGCGCTGTCATCGGGGTTCGGCCCACGGCTTCTCACTCGGTCGTATCAACAGAAGCAGTGTGGCATCAGCACCAGCAGCGTGTTACCATTAGAATGGCCTGTTCTATTCTATTAGCAGTACGGCATGCCCCCGTTGGCGAGCCTTGCGGAAGAGAGAACTCCTACAGGACAAACTGCCGCTGGACACTGACGCTGGCTGTAACCCAACGGAATCAAAGCAGAGGACGATGAAACCACTCACTTTCACGAGCTCTATAGAGGACGCTTGCTAGTGGGAAACTGCTGCTACCTCATAGAGAAGAATGCGCGACACCGATACTTGAGATGTTGCTAAAGTCCACGCAGTATTAAGGAGAGACAGACGAATGGTGCATAGTTTGGAACTCTGTATCAAACCCTGTGCAGCAGCTTTGGTGGACGCCCGAAAACTATTCACTGAGGCCGTAGACTAATAGAAGCAGCTTGTCTGTTAGATCATTCGTATGCATTGGAGAAGACGCATGGGACAAGGCGGAGTTCATGCTGAAGACAGCCAGAGAAAGATGGCGGAATGCACTTGAATCGGCCATAGGGCAGCAGCAGTAGTTCATAGGAACTTCAGCATCTAGCTGTCAAGGCTTATTTAAGCGGATGGTTCGGCTTGCCAAAGAAAAAACGTCTTTAAACATGCCCACTGATATATGGCAATTGTATTTAGGTGCTTCATCGGACTTTTCTATGGCAAAGTATCAAAGGTAATCGATTGTTATCCGCTGCAACTCGCATCAACGTAGCGCACGGAAAGGATCGATCTGCCGCTGAAATGGACATGGCATCCAGTCATTTGCGACCCGTATGGAGCTTATTCGAGGCGCACTGTGGAGAAGAAACGACAATTTGTATTTAGGAAATAAAAGATGACCTTTCCACGTGATCGCTATATACCGAAATAAATCTAATTTTGATAACTCCCTAATTTGATCGACATTGCAAAGATAAAAATTCACGTCAAAATTTTACCCGAATATGTATTGAGAGCTGTGAGTAGCGTTTTTCTTTACATATCCGTATGAAGCACCGGCTTGGTTATATCATAGAACCTCATTAATCATATGCTCACGGGATGTCATCGTATTTCGCCCTCACGTCGACTCCACTCTGACATTGTGATTCTTGTTCATTGCGATTCCAAACTTTTACCGCTCTGTTCACGCCAACGAAACGACGGATCTTCTATCTCCTGGTTGTCCTTAACGCGCCAGTGAACGACAGGACTTACTAGTATCATTGAATCTATTTAGTTTTTCGAAGTGCTATCGTTGCAGTAGGTGTCCGAGTCTCTATCGCGAGGTTCGCCTAAAGCGGTTACATGAGGGCACCCAGGGTTCGATGAAGCGAAAAGTCAAAAGTGAAGCTAAAAGAACATTTCTATCACAAGTGGTCCGTCCGCACGCCGGCTCCTTCATACCATATAAAAAGATGGGCAAGCGGAGCTCATATCGCGCCATTGGATAACTCTCAAGATTTTACACTCACTATCGCTAGCCGACTGCTGTCGTGAATACCTATTCATTTTGTGCACCGCAAGTAGTCGGCGTAGCGGTAACAACTGGTATTTATCCAGCTTGGCAGCTATCGTAGCTTGCCTTTGCTAACACAATCCATGTAAATACTATACGATTTGTATGAAGAAAGAGTGGATTTATTATTTACTTCTGCCGGTCACCTACTATTTTACTGACAAGTTGAAGTGCATTCAGTCGTAGGGTTAGATTTTAAATTCTGTTACTTGATAACTTACTACTAACACTCAGTAGTGCTTTTTCGGTAGCGACTGAACTTTGGCTGTTTTGAACTAATTGTGCGGAGTTAATGGACATGTGAACTTGTGATGAATTTAATCCGGGATGTATGCTTCTTGTTCCGTTTCCAGATAACCCAGTTGAAAATAGCCAGCAATCCCTTCGCCAAGGGGTTTCGTGATAGCGACGCTTCTGTATCCGATCACTGGGCATCAACGTCGTCCGGTACCGGGGTAACTCCACATTCAGGGCTACCTGGTGGTCCTTTAGCTTCTGTCTCTGTGGCAGGCGGACAGCAAAGCGCCATATCGCTACCTGCCCTACATCACACTGTCCCGACCGGATCAGCCATGTCTACTCATCCGGCACTTACTACGACTTTGGCGGGAAATCATCAGGGAGTTCCCCAGCCCCAGTTGGCATCGCACTCGGATCGTGTGCACACTTTTTAGGACGGCAAGCTTTATATTTGCCCTGTTTAGGTACACATCTAGCAATCATACAAGAGTAAAATGGGAATAACTATATAGTAATACTACATCTTCACACGTAAAATACTAAGCTGTTTATGGCAGGTCACCATAAGAAGCGTCGGGAAGAATATACAAATTATTTTGCTCTGTTTGTAATTGTTAGATGATACTGTATACAATTGAAATGCGCCGTTTCCAATAAGCTTCCAAACCGAACCGGCTTTTCATCGTGTGCTGGTTGCTGCGAATGGTTGCAGAAGCTTTATAGAATCAATGTTAGCAAATAAGGAAACTAGGGAAGGATGTCCTAATATTAACCCTTTTGGGATGCCGTTCGATATTTCGATGCTAGCAGCTGAAAATTCTCCTAAGATCACTATATGAAACTAATTTTGAGTTGTACGTCCGATACTTAAGCTGCTAGACGTCTTTATGTTAAACACAAACATTTGATATGAAAAAACGACCGATCTGTCGAATTTCCTGTTTGGAACCCGAGAGAAATGAGGACCTGATAGGTTTCAAGAAGGGTTCGATATTAGGGCGCATTACTACCTTTACCGCCTAATACTGTTAAATAAAAAATCTTTGATGTGCCTTATGCACATAAAAAATACTTGATGGTGCCTCGGAGAAAGGAATGGCTGGACAGCTTATCACAACATATCGTTTCTTATAAGTAGACAAAGCCTAATTCTATACAAATACCACTCAGAATAAACTAGTAGTTAGTGAGTTTAGCAAGTCCTTGATCACGTTTTTGTTTGACGTGAGCCGTAATAAAAAAAATATGTTTGCTTTTTTGCGTATTCCAAATCTGTCAAAAATGAAACATCTAACTAACACGGATAAATGTGGCTTATAGAAAATAAATTTACCCGGTATGGACATTAACAGAGTATCTACACTAAATACTCGATGTGTTACGCCTGCCACTGCCGATAGGCGTTTCACCAGATGATTATCTCCGACGACAAAACAATGTGTGTCTATGCTCGGATTCGAACCAAGACCACCACATGTTTTTAACATTTGCAGACAAATACGTTACCCACGAGAACGAGAGACCTGTTCAATGGAACATATGAACGCAGGCCATCCAGCGAGCTAGGTCCAGTACAATTCCGCAGTGTATCGTATTTATCTACAGAATAGACTTGAGAAGCGTGGACTTGAAGTGACGACAATTATCTGATATTTTTGGCTGAGGAGCAGTATCCATCCTCGTCAAATTGAGAGATTGATGACTATTTAGCTGAGCGTCTTCTTTCTTGGCCTCGGTGAAATACGCCACTTGCATTTCAGGTACTGGGTTAGGAGTGTCTCTTTTGAAAAGTTGGATTGTGTTGTTAATTAGATGAATTTACATAAGCTAACCCGCTATGCAAGTCCAACCATACCTATTATATAGATTGTACTGTACATTATTAAACGCCATACATAACATTAATAGAAAACTAATATAGTAAACAAATAAACATATAATGCTTGTAATATATTAAAATATAAATATGAATAATAATATCAGAACAATCGTAACAACAGATATAAACACAAAAAAAAATATTGGTCATTAACAGTATTTAGGGCTGTGATAAAACTTGATTGAAATGTGCACACTCTAAGATGAAATAAACATTGTCATCACTTAGTCATCATTATGACCGTTTTCCAACGCATTACACAGATACTACTCATTTTAATATATGACTTCTATGATTCGTGCTATTATAAATAATGTTATAATGATTATACCGTTGTAGTCTCATATACGTTTTTGATTTTGCCTGCCTCCTTGGCTCAGTTAAAGGCGGTTTCAACATAAAATAATAGAAAAGCGCAAATGGACATATTGAAAAGTGCGCACAGGCGTATCGTTAGGCTTATTCTTGTAGTTTTTATTACTTTTGTGTGAAACAATGGAAATCATAAACGCTCTACTATTAATAACAGATATTTTTCATTTGTTTTCATATTTCAATGAAATTCGAACCGTTTTAGCATCAAGCTGAAATTTTTTCTCCCTTTCGTTTAATTGTAAATCATATGCCAAATGCTATTGGCCTTATATTTTGCAATCGCATTATTGATATCATAGCGGAAATCAAATCTATGTATATGATCTTTCCGCCCATTGGGGCCTGCGTAGACTCAGGCTGCGACGGCCGCGACGCTTCAAGAAGCCGCGTTCCCGCGGACGTTTCCCAAGCACGACGTCAGCCAGTTCTAACATGTCTCTGGCACTGCCCTGAAGGCTTTCTCCGTCACCAAGCCATCGTGCCTTTAGGACGACACACTGCAGTGCATTTCTCTTTTGCCATCCTTCTCGTTTTTCCATATATTACACTAGTATCATACCTCCGTGTTGTCTACAGCAGACGAACGCAAAAGGCAAACGGAACACTGGTTCTGACTTTTGCTGGCCTGGCATAGCTAGGGATGGCAACGGACCGACGTAACGCTGCTGATGAACTGGCAAGCGATTTTTTTGCCGCACTGCCGCGCGGTCTTACTGATGCAAAGGAGAGAAGCGAGCGTGGCCGAAACGAAGCGAAGTGCACGAAAAACGACGATGAGAGCAAGTGCCCCCTCTTCTCCCCAGAGAAGAAGATGCGTCCCTCGGGAATGACCCTTCATCATCGTCGTGACTGCTGAGTGACTGGTCTTTTGATTCTGTGTATTCCCCCCTGGTTGGTGTCTTTCGTTCGTTGTGCCCTTGTGCGTGTGTTTGACTCGGAGAGGAGATATACTTTGCCTCTTCCCTCCTTCCTTATCCTCGCTGTAAACTAAAGGACACCGACGGGTAGCGTAGCACGGGAAAAAGCGCCCCTTGAGATGGGGGCAGCTGCACGCAAGTTTTTTTTCAGCTAAGGAACAGGCAAGAAGAACTTTCCCCAACGGATTCATCGTGAGTCAAGTTTGTCTGTGTGTAGATTAATCGGAAAGGGACTGGTCATAGAGAAAAGTCAGGGGCTAGTGAGCTAGATATATAAAAGAAGGGGTCGTCCTCTTCTCATCCTCCTTAGAAAAAATCGAAGAGAGAACGAATAAATCGCGATTTTTTTTTATGTACAGGTGGTACCTAAGGACCTACATTAGTAGTATTAGGGTTGTACCACTGTTTTTTTTTTGGGGGGGGGGGTCATGAATATGTCAACAGTGTGGCTTGGCGATGGAGCTTGATTTTGATCTCGTAGTTTACCCAGCTAATGATAACGGAAAACAAATTCTTAGGTAGACCTTTTTAGTGTGTATCGTATGCCACACAAGTGCCGTAAAAAGAAGTTACGATGACAGCTTGCTCATAATGAATATGCAACTACTTGAAAATTTTCCTTAGGGGAAGCCAGTGGGTATTCATTTTTAACCCTTTGATGATTGAGCTATACGCTACGGATTCACGCGAAACATAACTAGGATTATGGTAGTTTACAAAATGTCACAACTGATATTAAGATGCTCCAAAAACACTAAGACGTCGGCAAAAAATCAAAACGCACTTTTGAACTAACATAAT
>NW_019214234.1:0-18017 GCF_002532875.2 Varroa jacobsoni
ATCGAGCCAGCCCCCAGCGCCAACAAGAAGTTCTGTACCTACTTCAACTGCATCGAGCCGGCTCCCAGCGCCGACAAAAAGTTCTGTACATACTTCAACCGCATCGAGCCGGCTGCCAGCGTCGACAAGAAGTTCTGTACCTACTTCAACCGCATCGAGCCGGCCCCCAGCGCTGACAAGAAGTTCTGTACCTACTTCGACCGCATCGAGCCGGCCCCCAGCGCCGACGAAAAGTTTTGTACATACTTCAACCGCATCGAGCCGGCTTCCAGTGATGACAACAAGTGCTATACGAGCTTCGACCTCATCGAGTCAGATCCCAGCGCCGACAAAAGGTTCTGTGCCTACTTCGACCGTATCATGGCGGCCTCCAGCGCCGATAACAATAATAACAAGAGCGCCCCCAAGTACGACTTCTAGTAAACCACTTACTATAATGGATATGTCGACTCAAAGTGCTACCACAGAAAGTTCGAAAGATAAGGGTAAAAGCATGCGCTCCGATGGTTTTTTTCGAAGGCTTGGATGCTTTTTTCAGAAGCTCTGGGAAAAGCTAAAATCATTCTTTAGCAGCTACAGGCTTATGAGGTTGAGAAGAATATAACAGTCATAATTAAGTAATTGGAAAGATAATACGATTTCTTAGGACTTTGTGACATGTCTTTAACAAATTTTGCAATGAACTTAAGTAAATACGATATAAAGGAATTCAGACTAAGTATAGAAATTACTAATTCGTATTTTATATATAGTGTCTAAAACTAGAGACTACCACCTATTCGTTCATTTAACCGTCTGGGGTAGAAATTATGTGTGGTGAATGTGCATCATAAGCCAAAATTGTTTTTGAGATTTATCTCAGCCGATTCTGGGCCCAGAATTGCAGTGATTAGTGATATCTTGTATATGAATCCACAACCATACCTACCAAACATTACATTACTTCAACACCTGAGACGCAAAAAAATACAGACTGGCAATCTCTTCTGTTAATCTTTTTTTGGAGAAGTTGATGGCCAATAAAAATGCCAATTCTGTTCTACATACACAAGCTGCATACAAACCTAGTGAATATTTTATAGGAACCACCTAAAAAGCGATTATAGATGGTGCTTAGCTTTTTAGTGAACGATTAATACTTTATTATATATTATCACATTTCAGTATAATATATATATACCTGATCTGTTATCAGATGTACAAAAAAACCCTTTAATTGATTGTTTTACGCTGTTAATGCTTCTGCAGTATCATGTACAACTTTAAAGCGCAAACATGACGCGGCGTATAACACCAAATGTCTTTTACAATGGTACTAATATATATATATATATATATATAGCTTAAACCGCGACGCAATAACGCCTTAGCTTTTTTTTATATTTTATATATTATTTCATTATGTTAAGTAACTTGCCTTCCTGACGTAGGCAGTCAGTTGCTTATTTACCATAGCAGAAATGTTTGAAGATAATGAAAATCTCATATGTTACTATATCGCGTAGTAGCATAACCGCAAACTAATTAGAAAAAAAAACTCTACATAATAACATAACATCTAACATGATAACAAACTACCTCAGTCAGATGATATATTTGTACAAGCACTTTATCAAACTGATCTTTAAGACAATTCTATACAATGCAGACAAAAAAATAAATTCTGATAGATAATTCCAAGTCTGGATAAAAATATATATATATACATGAAAAAGCAATTAGGCGCATAGAGTCACATTTAAGATGGAAAACGTAGATTTCCGTAGTGTTTCTATCTCTATCGCTCCGACCTGATTACCGTGTGAAAGCTTAAGACATCCATGGGTATTCTATAGTAAATCATCGGCAATAGGATTAAGCATACCCATGAAAGAGTCTGTAAACTTGCCGATCGGGAATCTACTTCGTACATTGCAGTATGGACTGTTTAGCACAAGTAACGTTTTAGGGGAAAATTGCCTACAACTAGTGCAATGCATGATAGGCTTGCATATACTATGTTTTCAAGCATGGATGATATTATTGTCTTAGTTCTTTAAAAACAGTTCTTCATGAACAATAGAAGATCATGGAGAGTCCGGGGAGGGGGCATACATCGAGTAATTGAAATTTCCACTGAATCCATGAAATCCAGCAATTTAGTTCATCAGTACATACTTTTTAAAATACTAATCGTATTCATATGCTACGGGACAGCTATAATGTCGTTTGCTAAGAATGGAGGCACCTAAGAATCATTCTTGTCATTGTTGTTATTACAAAATATGCTCTGGTTTATGTACCGGCATTTAATAGAAACTAGGTAAAAGTATATAAACTATAGCCCATTCGTTCGTACGAAACTCATGTAAAAGAAACACTGAACGAGTGGCAAAATCATCAAATTTCTCACTCACGTGATCCTACATGTTTATTTTACAAATATAATAGGACAGCGGTTGAACTAGCTAAATAAGTAGAAATGTATCATCGTATATGATATATACGTATATGCTCAGATTGTTTGTCCCTTAGCAAAAAGGGAATACGTCAACAATTTTAACGGATTCATAATATACGTGTTCGACTATATACATACATAGTACAAACCGCACTCCTATAGAGTGCGGTTACGTAAGATTAAATAAATAAGGGCTATTATAAGCTTACGTTATTCGTATTTAGAGCCACCATCTGCCTTTCTGCGGTTTTAACTATTTTCATGTTCACAGCAAACGCTAGAAGCTTCGGAACAGTCAAAAAAATAGGTCGTAATATAGAAAGGACGTATATTTATTGATATGAATTAAACACATTTGACTCTACTGGACCCAAGTGGACCCAAGATAAAGTGGCGGCAAGTTCAAAATACGATTGTCGCTCAGATTAATAAATAGTACGTTGTTTGTCATCGTTCTCTACCCCCTCTTGGCTCGATCATGATACTACACATATGTAGACGCACGACCTAATCCACCCGAACCAGCCAACGTAAAGGCCAAGACAGTCATGTTTCGATATCTCTGATTGATTAGCTCGGATTGCACGGCTTTATAAATGTTGTTGCACCGTTTTTCTTTTTTTTCAGTAATTGGCCATAAGAAGAACATTAACAACTTCCTGATTTGTTAGCTGTTAATCTTAAATAATCTTAAATTTTGTATATATACATTAATTATATAATTAATTTAAGACGTATATGCCTGTAAATTAATGTATTGAACTAAAGCCGCAAGCCCCGATTTTTCATCGTTAAAAAAAACGAGATTCACATCATGAATTTTTCAACCTTTATTGGACCACAATAGGAACTGTATGTGGCGATAGCACATAATAAATGGGTGAGGAGAAATAACCCTTTAGGCTTCCTGACTTCGCGCTTTTTCAATTATTTAGCTATAATCTTTTCCTAGAGCGTTCTCGACGATATACTCCCTAGTTCTTGTGGTCTGCAATGAGCTTACATTTTACAGTACATTCTAATCCTTGCACATGACTATTTTTATTTGCATTCGATGCTAAATTCATGAACAGGAACCAATTATAGTCCCTTTTTTTCTGCTATTGTAGTTCCCCAGAAGATCACAACACCGGGATGGTTGTGTATTGGCGCATGTGTAAACGCATTCTATTTTGAAAGATCTATTATGTAGTAACTTAGGTAGCTGTTTTCTTTCATGCTTCGTATGGCATCATGAGAGTTCAAGTAAGGATTTTTGCAGCATCCTGTTGTGTCGCAACCACTGTCACCGAAATAGATTTTTGTACCTCCGTAGATAGATCAGACAGCCCTGTAGCCTGTAATACGTATAGTCTGCGTGTACATAGTTCAGAAGCAGAGACGCCATCATAATTGCAGTGCTTTTGGGTATTATGAATAATCATGTGCCGTATAATATCGTTAGTAAAATATTTCAGCGCATTTACCCGCATGTTAAGTCATTGGTCCTATGTAAATAACTACGAGAACGGGACCGCGTTCCAACAGCCCACTTCTGTGATCCGTTTTAACGAAGCCGTTCCGTCGCTTGTGCCAGGATCTGGTACGAATCAGCCGGTTTCTCCAGTGTCGGGACTCCCTGTGTCTCAATGAGAAAGTATTGAATATGTAGGCGCTTCCTCTCAAAAGTGGCGGCTGACATTCATTACCAACGATTTAATCTTCTCCCCCTAAATCGAGTACGTCGAACCGAGTGACGTATATATCATCAGATTAGGATATAACCAGCGGAACTATATTAATCAAGCTCTAGCTTTAAAAAGGCCTATTGATTACTCATTCTGCAGATTTGTATAGATAGATCTGCAGATAGAAACAGAATTGTAAGAAGTCGAAGTTAACCTGACAGTTAGGATAGGTTCCATCCGGATCAAGTTAAGTTGTATGAGACAAACTCTTACTCATATGGATATTTTTTCACATAGACATTGCACTGTGCATCGAACAGGCCCAATTACTTACTTATATAAGGTCTTATCAACAAACTGGTTACTTCATACTCACACATTTCCTAATGCTCTTCCTGCATGTTTATCAAATAATCTCGACACACATTTTCACTAGAACCTCTACACGTTCAACTGTACGATGGCTGCCACGGACAATCAACTTTTCAACGTTTCGATAACATTTGTAGAACTCTTATCGAAACGTTTTGCACAAAAGTGTCGCCGTAAGATAGCTTGATAAATAGCCAGTAATCTATTTTCTATGGATTTGCTACATACTTTTGTCCTACTCAAAAATCCTTGTTTGATCATGCTTTTATGTATGATTTCTTTTCTTGTTCTCTTACTCTTTCCTTGTTCTCTCAAGGTAGCTCGTATTCTATCCGTAATCAGATTGTTCCGTAAGCATTTTCCTGCATAAAAAAATACTGTTATAAAACATCTGCAAAGACGTAATTTTCGATTAATCACCATTCCGGTGATTATATTACCATTATTATATAATTTATCACACAAGTTTATCTGTCGCAAATCGCGCTCACGTTGGCAGTCAATTCTCCTTACTTCAGTTGCTACGTTTAACAATAACACTGCTATTATCGTCGTAGACTGCGTCGACTAGAGCGTGACCCATCCAGAACAACCGCTTATACACGTGCCAGTCACCGCACTACTTTTAAATGCTCACTCTATGATGTGCTTAGGTCTGGCAAGCTTCTTCATAGCGTTTGCGTCATTGCACACACCTATGTTCAACGATAACATTTCGTGAAACCGCTCTCGAAAACCGCCGGAGAAGCGTCGGCAGCTTCGGAAATGATTGTCGATAGATTTTTATTTGACTTTTTGGTATTTATTGGGCGTAAACTTGCACCCACCCACCCACTACTCTCGCTCACTACCCTGTTGTTGCAAGAATCACAAGCATTGCGCTTATGAAGTATATTTTGGTGCCAGAACGCACGTCAAGAAACGTACGTGAAACGACGCTCCACTTCCCTCCCACTCTTCAGCTGAACCTCGGCATGAATCACCATCGCCAAGTGGAATATATAACCTCTCACTTGGCGGTGATGCTTCTATATTAGAGCAAGAACTCGGCATTCTCGTTTCTCGTATTGCAATAGGTTTAAAAATGGTCATGCGCAGTAAAGCGAACCGGCACGGAAAACGTCTTCCGACAAAAATCGATAGAAATCGCAACTAAGGACGGTGTACAAAGCAATTAGGGGCAACGAGGTCTGCTGGGATGATTTGTCTTACTCCGGCCTGAATTCACGAAAGCTCGCCATTTATACACGAGTCTCGTTATAACCACATGCGCCTTTGCATATGGCCTCGATCCAAATGGAGACTGCTCGCGCGCCAGCGTCCTCTCGCCCATAAGTAAGGTCGGCAGTAACGTATGACGCCCGACCTCTTGCAGCCCGCATTAAGCTTGTGTCCTTTGCAGCGCGGTCCGCTTCTGCTAGAATTTCAACACAACTCTGATCTGCTTCCAGAGATTCCACAAGCACCAAAAGCACGTCCACCTGAAAAGAAAATCGTATATATAAGAAAACTATGAACATTTTTTTCTTGAAACGCACTGCGCGACAATTATTCTCCACAGGTCTGATCCAATTTTTCTACCGTCTTCCGTTACAGACAACGGAAAGCCACGCACCATGGTTCGTTCTCCCTTCCGTGCGCCACCATATTCCATTATTTTTTCCGTAGCGGCCCGAACACAGCGAGATACGAGAGGTCGTTGTGCCGTAATCTCTTTTTGGTCTATGGCAAACAACTGCGTAGCGATAGCTTCAAAAAACAGTGAGTACAGCGCCCCACTGGTGCCACCCATGTGCGATTCGACGACTGTTGCAAAACGCGAAAACGCTTCTACCGGATAGTCGAAGACAGATGGTGTAGAGTCGAGCACAGAAAGAATGCCTATAATTTGAATAAGTTACAGTAGGGTGATAGACGATGTATTTTACCAAATATTAGAGCAACGTTTGGAATGACTTATGCACGATGTACGGAATGTATGTAGTAACTGAACAAAGAAGTTTTTTTGAGTACGTTATTTGAATATATATGAAATAAGCAGTAAATTAATTGCTCCTCCGCAGCCGTAAAGCAATCGCGAGCCTGGAAAACACCGCACTTAGCTGAGGCGACCTTGTATTAATGCGACGCCGATTTAAGATACGGCATAAACCATAGCATGGAAATGCAGGAGTTTTTTTCATTGAAAAACCGTCGACTTTATATAAAACATTCCAAAATAATTAGCGGCGAAAGGATAATTACCATTGGCACCGGCTTCAATGCTTGATCCGCAATCGCCGTCCCCACAACCAGAGTCTAATTCATTGAGAAGATCACGTTTAGCAATGACGGCTCCAGCTGCCGCTCTCGTAAGGGCAGTGAAAAGAGTCACGTCTTTAGGATGAAGAACAGGACCTCGATTTTTAGCTGAGAGGTCAATCGGCGGCACAAGTGGAAGACATGGAGAGGTCAGACGATCTCGGCAGTGTTTCGCGCCATACGGAACTATCCAGTAGGGCACGCTCGTTGCTTCGTCTGTTTTAAGGTTAAAATGTCTAACGTTTATATATATATATATATATATATATATATAATATTATATGATTAAATTTTAGATACAATATATCTAAAATTTAATCATAAAATTAATAGTGTAATTTACTTGCATCGATATGTAATGTGGAAACGTTAAATTGTTTGCCATACATAGAAAATTTCGAAACTATATATATATATATATATATATATAAAAGAAAAAATAAAACAGAAGAAGAAGTTTCTGTTCTGTTCATGAACAAGTGCAGGATTCAGCTTTGTAAAAGGCGAATCATCACGGCTTTCCAGACTATTAGTACAATGACATGTTTAAGTTGCAGTGGACGACAAATTGTTTTAACATTCCTACAGTCAATAGCCAATGCAGGGTCAAGTACCTAGCCAGTGCAGAGTCTCGATGCCCGGTTTCAACAACGTCACTGAAAAGCCGGCCATATCCAATGACGTCAGATAACTTCCGCAATAAAGTCGGATCACATCGATTCCTTTGCGTTCTGAAAGAAGATCGGTGCCATATTCAGGTAGAAGATCTCAGTCTAGATGTCCTATTTAACTTACGAGTAGAAAATTTTTCGCCTAATAACAGTTACGATTGGTGAACAAATGTCCTATCTTCTGCCGAAAATAAATACCTAATGTGAGATAGATAACAGGTTGTGCAAGAGACGTACCGAAATACTGAAGTACATATTTACAAACGATTCCCATCTCCATCAACGAAATACTTCCAAGATTATTGATGAGCACCACTGCTTTATCTCCCTTGTTCCACGTCCAATCCCCGTACTCAACGGCAATGGCGCCGGTGAAAAGGAGCGAGCCAATGCGGCTGACAATTTCCTCACACGACTCAGCATCCACACGTTGAACACCGGCCTCGCCTTTGGCGTAATGCAACAAACAATTACAACATATGGGGTAGATAGTGAGGATGAGGAACAGCGAATTTTCGATTCAAAATTGCGTATACATCAAAATACACGAGCAGCGCCGTTCTGTACAGAAAAATACATATCCAATGTTTTCGTTCCTTCTAACCGTGAATTCCGAGTCCCAGCTCCATTTTTCCAGGGGCTAAATCAAATAAGAAGTGTTTGCTTCCGGGTAGGGCAACTGCACCGAATGATACGCCTACGGTTGCGATGCGTCCACGCAGCGATTCGATTGCAGACACTATTTCGGATAAACTTTTTCCTGACTCGGCCATTGCGCCCGCTACCTGCAAATGAACCGAGATAAATGATCACGTCTTCTATCTAGTCGTTCAGGCAGTAAAAATTAAAGCCACATGTTTTAAACACCTCTAAGTACCCTGAATATCCTCATAACAATATATTAATTACTGGAAAAACTGGGGCATCTGTCGCCAGCTCACCTTCAATAGAATAATACCCCCCGCAAGCCCCCTACGACCGGCTCCCCTGGTACCAAGAGCTGCATCCTCGCCTATAAACATTAAGTGAATTGGCTTGTTCGCACCGAATTCCAACCGAAATCTCTCAATTGCTAAACCGAAATTTAGCTTATCACCCGTATAGTTTAAGGCAATCACTAAGATGCCCGCTGGAACAACAGACACCGAAAATAATAACCAAAGTAACAACGTTATTAATCAGTCAGTCGACACGATTAGCGCCCGTGCCTGGCACGGATACGCGTAGAAAGTTATATACCGCGAAAATTTAAAACTAAAGAGTGAATGGCTTGAAAACGAAACAATGAAACTAATAATTTACCTAGTTCTCTTTACAAATTTCGCTTTATAACACGCGTTAGGAATTTACCGTGTTTATTAGCGTAGAAGTCGTTATTATTTCCATTACTTGCTGGCTGCTCTAATAGTTGCTGCTGTAGAGACCATGGCGAAATCGGGATGGCGCTAGCAAGTTTGCGAAGGGCGGCGAGAATTTGATTTGGGGGCGGCGATGTGAACGTGGCACCAGCTACGGCCCCCGTTAGGAATCCTGCCCCCACCAACCCACAAAACGCCGGCTCGTGACCCGATCCGCCGCCTGATACTACACACACCTAATTCACGCAATATTATAATTTAAATGCATGTCATGGGTAAAAAAACAGTGCACCGCCTAATATACTAGGCAGCGCACATGTTATGCAGACTGAATGTATACTGTATTATCTCAGTGTCTGTGGATAGAAAGTACAATGTTTGACTCCTAGTTAAGCAATTGGACAACGTATCCGATATTACGTCACGTAAAATCGCCGATTATTCACAATGGGAACCTGCACTTCTTTTCGAACCTCTATAATTATTCCCACTGGCCTCTATAGAGCCCACCTAGATATATAAACATCTAAAGTCAGTTTAACCTTTCCCGCGGCGATGTGTTGCCGGAAGTCATGTCGTAAGACACAGTTAACCCCTTCCAAGAGCCTCAGGCCTGGGTTGCTCTGGACAAGGCCTGAATAATAAAATAGTGAAAAAAATAGAGTTCAAGTTAGCTGTGTTAACAGCCAATTTCATTGGTCATCCACAATTAAGATGTGGACATATCTTAACTTGGTTTAGAGCTAATATTCATCTTCTTGTCAAAATCTATCTAAGTGTTTAAATCGCTCTCAAAACGATCGATTTGAAGCCAGCCAAAGACAGTAATACAGACATGTGCCAAATTCGAAAGGGAACGCTAGGGAATACAAGTGATAATTGGCCACCTACCTTCGAGAGACTCCCGGACGACATCTTTGCCCGGACTGGTGAGCTTAGTGCGTGGCTGTACCTTTACGCTCATTTTAGATATCCAGATTTTCCGTACAGTTTTACCTGGTAAAGCTCACGCTAGCTTATAGAGAGCAATTCTAATAACAACCGTATGAGGCAGTCCCCGTGAAGTACACGACCCTTGAGCCAACAAAAAATGTACAAACATGCAAGTCGTTCACATCTACCGTTAACAATAGCGGACATGTGCAATACCTAGACTACATAAAAACAAACTGTAATCAGCTGTATCGCTTGATAAGGGCATTTCTCTGCTGTGGCTCGCGTGCTCCGCTTGAAAAGCTCAAAATTTCTACCTCACCATAAGTGCAGTTCTTTCTCCTAGATATAGCTTTGAAACGGCGTTAATACTGAAAGGATGTATCCAATTCTCCTGGCCTGTTATCGGCGATCTGGGTTGAACACCTAGTACCCGTTCCTAAATTACTCGCGGCCAGAGTCGGGCCATCGTTGTCAGTTTGCATTCGGCAAGCTACGCTCTCACAGCACGGTTCGCTTATGCAGTGCTGTGATTCTACTTGTTAGTTACTGATGCTATATAGCGTGTCGGTAATAAGCAAAGTCGCAACATACTGTATTCTACGCTGAATCGAGAAGAGTACCTAAGATGTTTTGAACGTAATGTAGACCGACAAAAAAAGTAGGTCGAAATTTCAACATTTCGGAAAACTAGTTTAAAAGACGTCTATATACGTCACTGTGAAATACTTTATTCAACCACACATATTATACAGGATAATCGCTCATCCGTTTTTTAAGTTCCTATATTTATTATTTTGGCACTAATTTCTTCCCTAACTTTGACAATTTCGGCTAGTTTGATGTTTGTCATACTTGTCGTTATTATGACGTATGCCAATGATTTAGAGTTGATAGTTATTTTCGTCGCGATAGGACAAGGATGAGCCCCGGCTTATTTATGGACTTCTGCCCAGCCTAATTGGTTCAAATCCGGTGCGGATTGTTGGGGGGGGGGGGGGGTCAAGACCTCTCTATTTAAGCGGTTTGCACGGGAACCGCCACACGATGCTGCAGAACGTTATGTCTGTGTACGATGATGTAACGAAAGCGTGGACGGGTTCGCCCCGGGATAAGCGCGCCGAGCTGTTGTTTAAGGCGTTTCTAAAAGACGTCAAGGACTCGTGCTTACGTAATTAATGACTTCTGCGGCATCACAAGCTGTTTTCACGTTGAAGCTCGCATGCGGCTATAGCTATGCTCCTTTGGATAAGTCAGTCGCCAGCGTGCGCATAGGCCAAGTATGAGTGCACGCTCTTATATGCTAGTCGTGTGTAAACTAGGCGTGCCTACCAGATTCCATGCGTTGATGTACTATGAAAGAAGGCACGCGTGTCCAATGTCAAGTTACTGAACCAAAGAATTGGTAGGCCTTGAAGGAGCAAACCTTCATCTGGACGGGATCATCGTTGGGTTTTATATTAGAGCAGATGCTTTTTAGCTAGGACGAATGTGTTTGGAACCTGAATGTCTAGGGGATCGAGTGCGTATAGTCCGACGCTTGCTCCTATTCAAGGAAGCGTGCGTGCGTGCAAGAAAAGAGGCGATCCGTAATAGACGACGCTGGAATGCGTACGCTGAAACGTTACCGGGCGTAGTCTCAGCAGCCGCAAAAACCGATTTACACAGCAAACTTTAAAAAAAGGACCAGCTCAGAGCAACTTTAGAAAAGGACGCGGACGGTCCTAGACCATATAGTTAGACAAACCTGGGATGGGCGTACCAAAAATACGGATATGACGATGTTTTTAATCCTTTTGTGTATAACCATCCTATACAGACATATCTATTTTAGGGTTATATGTATAGGCTTTAATGCACGCCGCATGGCATGTTTGACACTTAAAACACTCGAACATGTCATGTTTTCAGTATTCAGACGTACAAATATTCATATCTACAAATGTTGGTATTCATTAGTATAAATGTACTAGTAAGGTAAGACTTAAGTAGTAAGTTGTAGAGGTGCTTAGGGGTATTAACATGCTGACGGACTGTATTCGCTGACAGAGTGTATTATTGGCTTACCAAATCCATACGTCTCGAAGCTCTAACAAGTATAGCCAGCCACTTTTAGTCGCGTTGCTTACATTATATTTCGAAGACACATGTAGAATTTCTATTCTAGCGTTTTGTCAGAGGAGGGCAAGGGACGTAATACGGGGCCACCAACCGCACACTTCAGCGATCCGGCGCTGCATTCAGATGTCAGCAGCCAACATTCACCTGGTGGCATTTCGCTACTTGATGCCACCGGTAGCGTTACAGTAAAAGGTATATTTTAGGTTGTGACATTTTTGTTCCAATCAAAAGATTTCCAACTGCAAGAGTTATGGGAATCGCCATCTTGATCCTACTATAGTGGGTACTGCTGCTGACAAAAGAGCCGTTCTCAATCTCGGCACGACCGAAATCCTGCAAAGCAGACAGCTATGGCCCTTTCCAGGTCGAGGGGAAGGGACCGGTAAGTGAACGTTCAAACACTACCACAGTGTGTTAAGATTCGATTCAAATTTCACCTCATGACTCAGGGCTTTTCGTTAATTTTAGTAGACACGCTATGTAAATTGTAGTCGGTATGTGCGTCATGATCTGTCTTAGTTTCCTACTGGACGACAAGTATATGCATCATTTACGGACATTGAGAGGTAGCCAAACTGTCGAATACGGTTAGTAAAGATAGCGATACTCCTGTAAGAACACTTATTATATGTCATCTCTGTAAAAATTTGTGGACAATTTTAAATTTGTTTATATTTAGCTAGCATTTCTGGTGTGACACAAATTACATCGATTAAGCTTTAATTATACGGTCGCCCGAGGTCCCACGCCGCAACTACTTCTAACACTTCGCTGATATAATGAATCTGCTATCAGAATTGCTCTATACGATGCGAATGTAGCCTGTTACGTTCTTCTTCATTCATTCTTATAACGGAAGCGTAAGGTGCCACAGTTATATACAGTGAATAGGTGTGCAGTGGCCTTACGAAATGGTAAACTTAAACGGGGAGGGGTGCGCGTGTATGAGACTATTCTTGCATCTACTGCAATGAATCTACAATGAATCTCGCAACGCAAATAGCGTTAGCGGTTGGCTTGTTCCAAGATATGGCTCCAAATATTGGCTTCGGATCAAGGTTTTGCTACTAACTCATCCTACATACTTTGTGCGAGCTTTTTCTTTAGTAGTATTCACAGAACAGCGTAACTTCGGTTCTGCAATGCTCAGTTATCATTACTGTAAATTAAGCTACTATAAAGGAGAAATTACTATGTTACTTTTGAAAATCTGGAATTTCGTATCATTGTGGATGCAGAAAATGTGCCGGTGCAAAATTTAAACGTAAATACAAGGAAATCAATATAAACAAAATGTGCTTAATTAATCTCCGCAAAAAACGCGTAATTTTGATCTGCCAATAATTGCTAATTAAGCTACTGGATTTATTATCAATGTTTTTTTTTAACGTTTGATCACAACCTGCCTCTATGCTAATACTGGCGCACTTTTAAAAACAAAATCCGTTATTACAGTATTCTTTGCTGACAGAAAACTGTTTCCCTGAACTAGTTACTTAACAAAAATAATCGGCCGTTGAAGAGAAACCGACTTGTACTTCCGTTGATGCTTCTCCAGCATATTTTACAGTCATGGGAACATTTCAATCTGTTCCGCTTGTTATACATTCGGTCAACAGCTGCAGAAGCAACAGGAGTCGTCTGCATCAGCTAACTGATGTTGATTTTAAGGCGGGTTATTGCCTGAGCCTTTTGGGTGACAACTTGGGTGCAGCTTTCAGGCCGCTAATTGACAGAACTCATCTACATATAGCGATATTATGTGCTCCGTTTGCCTTAAGTTTAAAGCCATTATTGCCACGATCAGCGTTGCGTTCACGTTGGCGTGAGTGTGTGAATATGGCATAATGTGGTAACATTGTCATTGTGGCCTTGGGGAAGCAATTTAGCAGCATATATATGCCTTAATCGTTAGCGAAGGCGCCCTTCAGTTGAGAAGGCCGTATAGTAATAAACGTTACTCACTCTAAATCCGTTGTCCGTGCGCCGCACTACCCAAATTCGCACACGGCCGATTACGCGATCTCACTGTTGCCTGCCAATTAGGTCTACGGAAACATCCGGGATAAGAGACTGAATTTGTACAGACAGTGTCTATTTTTGCTGATAAGAAAAAGATTAGGACGCCGTTAGTTTCGCAGCGCGTAATAATAATAATAGGTACAGTTATCGGGAAATGGCATAACGCTTTGCTCAAGTTCCTCCTTATATCTGCAAGGTTCTTCGCTTGGGTATCCTTCTTTCTCGCACGGAAGCATTCCGTTTGAGAAGGTCCTTTCAAACGGTACTCATAAGAGGAGGGGATAGATTGGAGATAGCTAGCGATGTAGGTATTATGCTTGCCCCTTGTTGCTGATCGTTTAACGCTCGTCGCGCAACGTCTCAGCTGTATGAGTAAAAAATCTTAAACACTGTCCAACGGTATCTACCGAACAGAGGTGGAACATCTTCCAGGTCTTCGACAATTCTCTTTAAAAAAAATTCCGAATATTGGACATATTGAAGATTGTTTGTTGCGTTTGACATTATGGAACCCAGAATGCAAATCATAACACTCATAGTTGGATCTTCGCCAGCAATTAACGGACGCTGATTCTGAAAGTGAATTCGTAGAAATGAGCGAGGCCGAAGTCGAATTTAAGTTGTATTCAGTTTGTATTTTAGGGGCAATGTAAGGTTTTATTAAATAGTGTACCGTTTTTTTGAAATAAGTTGTCAAGGCGCAAATGAGCTCTTAGAAAAGACATGAAAGCAAATATAACTTATGAACTAATTAAATCCTGAGCTGCATTAATCTTTGTCTATAAAGCTGCTTTTTTTTCTTATTAGACATGCAGTCTGAACCTGACTTTCTAGATAATGGATGCTGAAACGTTTAAGTCTTCTATAGGTGGATTACTTTACTCAGCGATCATGACTGAAAATAGCAAACTCAAATTTTTACTATATCTTACTTTATTTGTGCCTGTTTAAACGCGTATCTTGCGCCTTAAACCTTATGTGTACATGTCTGTTGATTAAATACGGATGGCCAGAAAATATTTTTTGCCTTTTGAAAACCGAAATTCTATGGAATCTATTACATAGTTACTTGCCACACGATTAGCTAAGCTAAAGCATCAGCTTATTGCTCCGATTATTAATATATTAAATCAGCTTTTTAAAATAGGAAATACGATGAAAGAGAATGACAGTATATGGATTCGACGTTAAAAGCACGTAAAAAAAAATGCGATCGGTGGAATTAGTAGTTACCGTACGACTCTCAGTTCCAATACTCGTTTCATTGCGTGTTCGCGTTATTTTTATGCCAAAATTTACACAAACTTTGTACTCAGGGGGAAAATATTGTTTCATCGTAGTGTATGAATTATTAAGTTTATTTGTGTTAAAGCTGCAGACTACAGTATTGATATGCGTTCCCACGTTGTTTTTTTTTTTTTTTTGATAACTATGACTTCACTGTGCATAGTCAGCACAAAAACCAACGTCTGAATCTACCCTGACACTGATCCTGACCCTGTGTGCTGGCTCGACATTAGCTGATGTCAACGTATGCCCTAGAACAGTCGTGGAAGCATTACACCATGATAGCTTGCAAGCTCAGCGCTCGTATAATTTTCGAGCGGTTGCTGGCGTTCTCGCTCAGGATTATTATGGTCCAGTTAAAGGAAAGCGCTCGTTCATTGCATCCTCATATGGGAAATGGTTAGAGGGAACTCGCGCCCCGGTAATGCCTTCCTCCGTCAATCAGACGGAGTCTTACTACAATAACGTCCTCGATTTAGTCAATGGGGTTCTTTCCCCAGGTACGTTGTTTGGTATCTTCAATGAAGGTGGGACGAAAAGTGCGTTTCTTTTAACAATGCTAATAGGTTGATCGAAAACAAGAATACCATGTATATTTTGATTATTATTACGCATGTTTATCAACTCGACTATGATTTAATTTATGTGGCTAAAACCCACGAAAAAACGCATTCACCACATTCCCAATGTTTTCACACACAACTCAAATTTTAAACGCAAATGAAATCCGTAATTGTTAAAAAGCATTGAATTGGTCGCGCACGTCCATTAACATGATATGTTCCATGTGTTATTAAAGGTGGAGTTGTATATATCGATCAAGACACCGGTTACTGATTGACAGGTCGGATACTATACAATAAATTTAGAGGGACGAAAAGGAATTTTTAGGCATGCAGCTTGCCCTTTATGCCCATCTAAAGGGATTTGGTCCGCGAACCAGGTTTGCTATTAATTTATTGGTTTCCAAATGATTTAACTCACTTTTTATAAAATATATATATAAAATATATATATATATATATATATATATATATAAAATATATATATATATTATATGACTTGTTAATGGCGTAAACTATCAATATCATAACAGGGCAAGGCTGTTTATCCATGATCAACCCGTGGTCGAATTAGGTGTTTTGGGTATTAGTTGCAATTGATAGTACAGTAGCCATTCATAAGTGTTACATAGGTATGTACCACTGGGCTGGGTTTAACGTTAAAGTTTTTAAATTCATAATAGATGGTAAGTTTTCGTCCATATTAGCTATCATGGCCTAGAAAATATTAACACAGTATTAGGCTGCATAACGGGCAGAACAGAAAGGGCCATATAACTCGATAGCCACTCGTCTACGGCTCCGCTTACATAGTCTAAGCACGCAAGGAACTTGAAAAAGAAACCTAACTTTGCAGTGTATTGCCGATATTTTAGTGATTCGTTTCCCAAAATTGTGAAAATGCAGTATCGTCATTAACTGGGTTATATAATTAGTAGCTCGTGCTACCTCGAAGGTTTGAAAATTCAATACTGGCACCTCCCTGCAACACGACATGAGTCATCCTCTAATAAAAGAACATCCACTTCGCATTAGTGGCTATGATTACAAAAGAAGTTATCGATGCAATTATCGATATCTGCGGACCGGCCCCTGTCTGTAATCACCTTTTGCGATCGACTGCAGCTGTACTTAAAGAGTATATTCAGACTATATGGTTGCAGGGGGCTTTAATTCCCCACTTCGCTTACCTCTCAGGTGGTCATCCCAAAATAGCGCAATTTCTCTTGAATTCACAAACACCAAACGACGATTCTTCGGAAAAGCTTCTGAAGTAACTGAATTTATCTTGTTACCAAATTTTCGTTATTACGCTTGGGTAAACGGCTCAGATTTAACGCGAGAATATGGTAGGCCGAATTTTGTTCCGAAAGTTCGTTATTAGAGATCGAGTACGATGCCGACAATTTGCGTATTTTTCTGTTTTTGAATGCTAGCTACATAAAACGCAATTACTTACAAGCGGTTCATAAAGATCGTAAAAAGATACCGTTTAATATTAAACTTGTAAAGGTAGTATCACTTTGGTTAAGTGTCAATGGACTATTAGGACATGCTTTGTTCTCCTATTGTTTAAATTATTCGTTCTTACATACTTCACATTATTATAAGTATGAGGGAAAACAGTCCTTCTAAATAGGCACTCTGTCTGCAACACTGGGGCTGCGCAAAAAGCCGTAGGGCCATGCAGAGGTTTGAAAGCTTGCTACCAAACACTGCCGCGAAAATTGCCAAGTCGGACCGTTTAAGACAGAGCATAAAAGGTACGATTTCGGGATTCCCGCCATTCAAGTTGTCTACTCAAAAGCGTAAGGCGATAGATTTCAATGATAAAGCGCCCCCGCGGTAATAGCCCATGAAGTACGACGTACTTTGCAACTTGGAACCGTGTGGGGTTCGATCCCGCTTACGATGATACGAAGATAAAGCAATACGCAAGCAGCAAATGCACGGGCAACTTTGCAGGACAACGAATTCATGTCATTTAAGTTGGAATAGATTCATGCATTTCGGGAAAGATACCGTAGAAATCATAGAAAGCTAATAAAATACCTGGAAGGAAATCCGTTTAAAGTTGCGGCAAAGTTCGTTTTCGGGAATTTCGTAAACAAGATCCATCCCTGAAATTGCAATGGAAAATATTGAAATAATGACGTCACGGGTTAATTATTAGTGAAAACAGTAACAGAACCATTCACTGCACTGACATGAAGTAATAAATGAGGGTAGATGGGGATATGTAAAAGCATTATTACCTTATTGCTATTTGAGGGTATTATATA
>NW_019214234.1:18117-101322 GCF_002532875.2 Varroa jacobsoni
TTAATTATATAGCTTCTTATTCTTTATTCAGTTCGTAGATAAGAAATAAAAAAACCGCGTTACCGCGGATTTTTTTATTTCTTATCTATTTATTGCCGAATTCTTTGTTTCGGAATGTGGTCTAAATCCATGATCATTTCCTGAGCCACAGAAAAATGAGCTTATTTACTTCTACTCGGTCACCTATTCTGTATCTACTTCGGTCATCTATTCTGTATCTACTTCGATCTATATACAGAGCTGTATATCTGAGTAGCGACTAGCGTGCTGGGTCGTGTGTGACCGCAGAACTGGGACTTCAAAAAAGGTCAGCAAAGGAAAATGTCGCAACATAAATTTTGAAATCCAGCTAATCAAGTGGACAAAAATATCCGAAAATGCAGATTTATTGCACTCATGCAGAGTGAATGACATAACATATAAATAGGAGAGATGGTCAAATTTAGATTATATTGAGTAGCTCTGCGGGGCAGCTGGTGCTTGCATTATACCACATCGTGAGGCTTGAACTCGCGATACCGAGCTTTTCTTTTTACAGCCCGAAGCGTAACTGTGCAGACGCACGCACATTTTGTGCTTTCCATTATATGTAACGCAAAACAATACTTTTACATAGACTCGTAGTAGTACCATCGGTAAACGAATTAACTTCTCAATAAATATATATATATATATATAGCCTTTGGATGAACAGCGTCAAACTTGAGCCTCTGTAGTAGTTGTTGTATCAGATTTTTCAAGCGGTATGTCTATCACAAATAATCTTCTCACGCCATAGCAACAAGCTTGAAAACGAGCCTTGCACTTGGGCTCATTGTTGTATTACCTTCCCCTGCGAATGCTTCTATCGTCTAGATCTTAAGGGGACGCCCGCGTCCCAGCGCGTCAGTCAACCAGCTACGTGTCAGCTTAGCCTATTCGCATATTTAGACATTGAATGGAGTCCGTATTTAACAGTTGAATCAATGAGTTTATCCAGCCGCCTTACTTTAAGAGGCAGCCCACTGACATCATACTTATGATGTGACTATTCGAAACGCTATATCAAGCACATATACCCATTACGGACGTCAGTTTTAGGGAGGTAAGCTGCCGTGGCGAGTAGTTCTTGCCAATGATCGTATGTAGATCGACAGAGACGAAAAGAATTAGCTCTAAGCCATTCCGTAGAAGCAGTCCTTGCAGCCAAAACTATCAACTATATTATACTTTTTAATGGGCACTGCTTAAATTATATTTGGCACGCGCGTCTCGCGCCGTCTTTTTCGCTATAGGCGTAGAATATCAACTTCACAAAACAAGGGTAGTCGCAATGAAGAAACGAGTATTCACAGAAAATTAATTAGGTGGATTCACTGTTCCGCCCGTGACAAGCAATGTTCCTTTAACCGCAGTTGGCGAAGAAGATAGGAGACGTCAATAAACATGTGTCGGGTTCTACCTTAATATACCGTTTCTTGTTTCTAGGAGTGACAATTCGGAGTACGAAGTACTTATGAGTATTTAGGTATGTTTTTTCTTAAATCACGCCTCTATAGATCTACTTTTCTAACATAATTGTACGAATTTCTAATAAATCCAATATGAAACCTCAGGCTTTTTTTATGCATAAGATTTTCGCCTACGAAGGTATAATTTCGAGCTCGAACTCATCATTTGAACTAACGAACGGACATGAATTTGAGTTGCTACCGAGAAAAAAACATGGCAAAACGCTTCTCAAGCATTTTCTTGCGGCGTCTCGTGCCTTTTGCTGGAAAAAAGATAGCAGAGAGATTTCATTCAAATTCAACTTAATACTTGTTCTATTTAGTACAATTTGATATATGAACTTTAACCCTCTTCTTTATATGTACAGGCGACAGTACAGTGATTTGATACACGCTATATATTATATTAATTTAATGCAAAGATCTTTGTGAGTTTATCAAGAAAAGATTTGCCCCAGTTGGTTGTTATGAATCATTAGGATTGCCTTGAGTAGCAAACACGGGACTGCTAATTTCATTGGACAGCGCCGATAACTGTTTTTCTCAGTGCACTGAAGCCCGCAAGGTCGTACCTGCTCGCACTCCAGGCTCATTTTGCGAACGCAATGCCGGTTTGTATATACATATATATATTTGATGTTGAAACGTTTTCAAGTGAACAAACTCTTTTTTTTGTGGAATTCATAGTCATCTTTACCGAGTTCGCGTCAATAACTAAGCACTAGTAACAGTTTAACAACTCTCTGTACGTGAGAATCATTTGAATCCTGTCGGAGTTCAATGCAATAACTTACGCATTAATAGGCGGATTGTAGCCAGTAACTTCGCCAAAAACTAGGATTAATTTGGCTGGATGAAATGCCGCGTCGCTACTGCACAATACGCTGATTCCAGCAACTAGCATACTCTCTAAGTTCTTAACTTCTACCACTTAGTTTACTATAGATACGTTCTGCTTACAAAAGAAGACACAGTCAATATCTAAATTTGAACGGAGGCCTGGAAGCCTTACATCGTGTGGTCAAAGAACTTTTTCCAGAAATCCACCTTTGTAAATTTTTACTTAGATTGTTATAGTGACTTCCCTAAATAATGAAAGAAAAGCTATTTTATTTTTCATTGAATTCTTATTCGAGTTGTTGCTGTTGGCATAATGCGAAAAGCTTTGATGTGTCAGGTCAACGGAGGTACCTCCTTTACATTTTACATTACATTTTAACTAAGCTTAGTATGAAACCTGGTTTTGCCGCCTGGAAAACCGCCAAGAACTCTACCTAACTTTTATTGTATGGAACTGAATTCAGAACTTATATATATTTAACTTAAGAACTTATATATATATTTAATAAATTATCTACAACGTCCGTCATTAAGATGATTTGAATTCTGAGATGATTGATTGAGAAAAGAAATGATTATCATCGCCCTGCTAGTTAAACACTGATAGCTAATAACGAGGAAGAATACATTTTAGGAAAAATGCGCGAAAGGAAAAAACATTGTTCGGCCACGATTGACCGGAGCAAGATTGACAAACTTTACCACAATTTATGGAATCGATCCCAGGCTAAATCACGAATGGCAGAGCAGTAGTTGAGTTGTATCTTCCCGTAATAAGTTGTCAAAACTTGGATCGGAAAACGAGTTCACGATGTATAGATATACTTGTTCGAGGCACGCTGTTTCCCTAAGAGCTATACGTTGGTCTTAACGACTTTAATTTTTATCTCTAACATCTGTTTCTCATAGATGCTCGTTTCCAATTTATACCGTAAACAAAGGCGGTATCATTGCCGTCAGTATCCTGAAAATTTGTTCACAGCTTCTGTTAAGTAACAGTACACAGAAAACATAGGCTACAGTCATAATGATAGAAGCATGATATTGAAACAACGATAGTCATAGGCTAGCAAGCGTGCCGCTAAATCAAGAGAGGCAACTGACAGACAACATCCTGCATGCATATGCTTCTCTGCACCTTTGGCAGCAATAGCCGTTACCTGAACCGTGACATTGGAATACCTAGTGTGTAATTCGATGAAACTCATCAATCGCGGACCGAGTCACGGCGTGTGCTGGCTTTTCTCATTGTCCTCTTTGGCGGAGTTGGCCACTGCTCTTGATAAATATCAATATAATCCTGAGTCGATGTATTTGATTTTCAGTTCACAATAGTGGACAAGTTGATGTTTCCTTTTAGATCGAAGCCCTCCTTCAGTACCTCGACGAATAGTGGCGTGTCACGTAACGAATAGCCTAACCTTCTGTTTCGGTAAAACCAGGAGAGTCAGTACACGCTCAAGGAAGGAACTGGTCGCGTACTTTAGATAGCTTGAGAAACCAACAACCGGAATTAATTTTGATTAATTAGCAGCTATGATATTTTGTATGCTTGATAAAAATGTACTGAGAAATGCAATACATAAGTATTGTACAATTTCTCGAAGTAATAAAAGGCTATGTTATAGATTCTTTGAAAGATCGTGGAACGTTATGTGCAGTACTAATGAAACACACTCTTCAGAATGGGTTTTTAAGCATCTTCAGATCTTTTGTACTGAACATAGCTGGCGATTATTAATCTCCAGCAAGAAAAGTGCGAGTCGTAGTCATACGGAGCCGCGCGTCCTCTTTATACCTACTCGCCAATGAGTGGGCTAGCTGATGATAGAGGAAAAACGCTACATGGGTCTCCCAAATTGTATCCGTTTCACCCGTTATCTTACCGTATTTTATTGTTCAGCTCAGCTAAGCGTCTGCAAAATCGTGTAGAAACAACCAGTTTGACAATGCGTAGCAGGACACTGAATTTGTTTTTGAGTAACATTCGATGATTTTTTCTTAATGCGTGCTGAACTGGCGGGTTCTAAAGCGCTTCTACCATACGAACGTAAATATGCCCTACGTTAGCACAAATTGTAAATCCATTTGGTGATCGTCAACGTTTTTTTGTGGTGTTGTTTCTACAGACTACTCCACCAATTAGTTCGAATGCGCTTCAGTGATCTGTTGTATCTGTTTTATCTATCTTTTATCAAACTTCGCTTACCCAAAAACTAATCCACGTGTCCGACTCGCTTACTCAGAGCAACCTCTAAGAATTAAAGCGATTTTGTTATAAGGCCTCGAGAAACATTTACACTGTAGATGTTACGGTAACCCTCAAGCACTCCTATAATATGTTTGGCGTGTGAATTGGATATCGTTGTATTTCAAATCAATGCTTGTCCATTAGTCTGAAGGGAAAAATTGGCCGTTGTACCCTTCAGACATGGAGGCTGCGTTAAGCTCGAGCAATATAAGAAGTGCGGCTTAGAGCTTAATAATAAGGTAAACAGGTCCAGAAAGGTCTGTGGTTTCCAGGTTCGCTAACATATCAACAAATGTGTGGAATATCATGTGGTGTAAGCTTGCCTCTCGCTTCGATGCTAAGTAACTTAAAAGATCATAGCTCAAGAGAACGGGACGTTAGTATCTAATGGTGAAAGAAAACATTTTTTGAACCTTACGTTCGCCTTCAGTACTAGCAGACATAGGCATTCAGAGGTTATTAACTACTCAAGATGCTTTTGGAAGTACGTTGATGGGTTTCCGTGCATATCAACGGGAGCCACCGCAAAAAAGGTCTGAAATAGCTTCATGAAATAATTCATGGCCATATGATACAATAGACACAATAATGCCAATCCATAACAACAGAAACGAAGTCGCCATTAAGAACCCTCTGTGCAATTCACTCAGTGACCGTTCTGTGAGTCACAAGAACTCGTTCGTTAGAAAATCAGGCAGCAAAATATTTTCAGAACTTGAAGTTGGTCAACGAGCCGGTTCTACCGAGTTTGTTACACATTCAGAGACGTTTCTCAGCCGGGTAGATACACCGTGGTTGGCTACAAGCCTACGATCGTATCCTACGATGTAAGCTGATTCAGCTCTAGCTCCATTGTAAACCATGAGATCACTATGAGACCCGGTGGGGCGATATGATAATATAGACTACGTGATGCCATGTACACTTGATGCTACGGCGACTAATACTAAACGGAACATTGTCACTGCAACCTCACTCAGACTCGGGCCTGGCGTGTAGTTCCTGTCTTTCGCGTTTTGTCAAGGTAAATTACTAACAAAATATAGTCTAAATATTGCGTTGTACCTTAAGGACGTTTGTGGCTGATGAGAGCCGTACCCGTTTCCCGCTATATACGCCTATACATTTACTATGAAGGAGAAACGTTGGGAAAATAAATACTGGACGATTTACGGTGCACCCTGTAGGCGCCATTTCCGCTTTTTAAGTACAGGTTTTTGATTGTAGCGTTGGCTTTACCTGGCGTGTACTAGGCAAGTTCATCGCGTCTATTTTTGTTTTTTTCGATATTGTACGCTCTGCAGAGGAAAATATAAAATGCTACAAAAGTAAGTGGACACGTTCTCCGTCACGGCTGTTAGGGCTGTCGACGACTAGAAGGATTTCGCAATGTTCACTTAAGTACAGAATAATACCTAACTCAAGGTGTAGACTGTGCCTGCTGCTCTTGTAGGCATAAGAAGATCGATCATTAACGGAAATGTTATTTTCCTCTACTGCTTTTGCCTTTACCAAGCCATTTCGCATTAAGCAATCGAAAACCATCTATTTTTTAATAAACAACTCTTTTTGGATAGAACTTGACCGTTCATTGCTCATGTTTAATAACAGTAATAATCATTATTATCATTATTAAAAAGTGGGTAGTCTCTCTACATTTTATTCATAGTTAGTTCAGTATTGACGCCCGAGTCCATTAATTAGAACTTTATCTTTAGAAAACGTATCAGTTTTCTTTGTCCTTCTCATATAATTTAGATGTAATAATAATAAAGTAGAGCCACATACTGAACCTATCATCAGGTAGAAGAAAAAGGGTTCTGAGGAGATTTTTCTAGGCAAAAAATGCCCAGAGTAGGGGGGCGTTAATGAAGTATTTCGTTATGAAATAGCCGCTAGCTGTTAGGTCGTGGCTTCGTACATAATAAAACAAAGAAGTTCCAATGCCGTTTCGGCTATTACTGAATATTATACGCAGACGTTAAACTTAAGATGTGAATGAATTTCAGTCTACGTGCTAATAATTGTCCTAGCACTCATTTGTCTTCATGATAAAAAATTGCACGGTCCATGGACTGCAAAGGAAGCCTTTTACAAAAAGCATAGTAGAGGCTTGCACAGTGGGTAAACAACAAAATACGAGAGAGCTCGTCAGACTAAATGGCTTATTTTTGATATATTGAAATTTATCAATATACATTGAGACATAACATTGTCATTTTTCACAAAAATATGGTTGAGAAATGACGAGCTCAGGCTACGGAATGCAGGACGTGCCCAACAAACGGTAAGTGCTTCCAAAGGGCGGGTACAGGGATCGTCACCCGACGTAAACGTAGAATTACACAGCTTCCAAGTGTAGGAAGAAAAACTGAAATGTATAAGCCAGAGTTGCGTTATTTCATACATAGTAAATACGCTAAGAATATAGATGTAAAAACGTGATTTAAGTTCGTGGCTTTAGACAGCCCACTCGAAGCATTTGTTTCTTTACTAAAATAACCTCTGATAGTGCGTAATGTGAAGCAAAAGATACTATCTATAGCCAATTACTTTTAAATCGCTTAATTGTTTACGCGTTTGATTCTGCTTCAATGAAGCGTCGGCACATCTGAGGTCAGTTGATGTTCATTAGGTTAAAAAAATTACCAAACCCGGTTGAAAGTGTTATGTATGTGATGTTGCATTGTGGCAGCTATCCAGTCTGTATCGGCTGATTGAAATTGATATTACGTACCAGATTTCCGATTAGAGCGTACATGGATATATATCTGGATCGCTGGTCGTCCAATGCCAGAAATACCGTTAGAGCTAATTTTTTACGGGTGGTTTTGACCCCTGCTAGCATTGAGAAATGTTGTAGCTGACACCTATCTCGCGGTATTAAGTCCAGGTGATGCCAACGGCAGGAGCTACTCGAATACTCAAAAATTGGGACGACCTATTAGTATTGACTTACGTTTCCAATTCCTGGCTTTTTTGGTTGGTGCACAAAGGAATCACAGAGGGAAAGTGCCTATTATAGGTGGACCGCTCAAAAATACATCAAGGGCCTATTGGAAGGGAGAAAGTTTGGCTGGTGAACGACGGGCGAACAGAAATTTTATACTGAACTTGCTTCGGGGTTGAAAACATGGGGTTAGGTTGCGGCGGAATATTTTTCTTTGATTTGGGTAAGTGATCGGCGACAAAAAAAGTCTAGCGCGCATTGAAACTAGAAAAATATCATCTATTTCAGATTCTAACAAGGTTTATTCAACGAATTTAGACAAGCTTCCCACTAGGTAACGAGGCAGGAACGCAATATATATTTTTCAGAAATTCAACAGAACGAGACTATTATATCAGTTAGATGGTTGTGCAAATGTAATGACGGCCTAAATTTATTATCCTCTCAGAAGAGGACAGGATAATTCTCCCAGGTTTTTTCTTAGCAGACACGCCTCTCTCAGAAAATCATCGTTCTAATCAAACTGGATCATCAAGCAAATATGTACGAGCTATTAGAGTAAAGGCTTTGTGTTTGTGAATCAATTCTATTTATTAGTAGATCGATATGTCACACTGACCATCCATTAGAATAGAACGAGGACATACGGCGTCATGAGTGACGCTTAGCACTTCAGTCACTACAAATGGGAACATCTAAAAGTCGGCCGTACTAAAAAGCTAGCCATTTTATACCTAATGGTCGACGTGTGTTGTTATTAAGTAATTGCTATACGTCCGCCACGGTAGCTTGTTTTTGCATACAAACCAGATATATCATTGTGCGACTGCTGAGCTACTCTACCCACCCGTGTGTGTCCCGCCCCCAGCACTCATTGATTAGGTGGGCAGCTAGATATATCCACGATCATTGATTTATTCACTGAACCACATCAATCTCCCTTCAGTATTATCTTATTTGTATACCTAAAACTAGACTCTCAATCGAAATTGTTAAATCCGTTCCTTAAATGATTTTGGCCCATGTGTCTGTTATGATCATTCACTAGTTAAAACAGTGCAGAAGAACAAAACTAAATAGAAAATAACAGAGAATTTTTAGTTAGATAAATCGATTTCGAAATAGGACAAAATTAAATTGAGCGGCTATTCAGTTATGAGATGCGCGGTTAAAGTAGGGGCAGACAGGAAACACTGCCAGCATACTTTCGCCTGTATAACTGCTCCTACGTACACGACCAGAGATGCGTCCTTATGTGTCTTTGATGCTACACCTTAGTTATTCTATATTATTCTGATACGACCCCCTATCCACGAGAGTCTATTGCTCCGAAGCGGGCGACGATTTAGAAACACTGCCAGCACACAGCGTACGAATGCATTAGGCAACAGCGACATCTTAATTGTTAGTAGAAGCCTAAGTATACTTTTTCAACAAGCGCGTATCCATCCGGGTGACACAGGGCTCACTTATGCCTCGGGGACGCTACTACGGATAGACGAAATTGTCTTATCTTATGTCATCTGAAGTTCGTTCTGTACGCTCGTTATTTCGTAAGAACGGAAGGTTCGAACGGTCATAGCAAAATAATTTACCATGAAAAACAGCTGCTTTACGTTTCGGTTCGTAGTCGAACTTTGATGTTTTCCGTACTGTCACGTTTCGCCGTCTTGATGTTGAGTATTTAAGTCGCGAATACTGGCCGGTCTTGGTATCCGTAGACGCAGCATACTACGAGCTGAGTCAACCCAGTTAGACCCACCCGCATCATGAAGGCCTTTCTAGCAGCTCTCTTTTTTGTTGGCCTTGCTTCTGGTAGGTCAGACTAACTAAATTTCATAAACTGTTCAGCTAACTCACTTAGTATGAAGCTTGTGTTGAATAACGAGCCTCTGCACTATATCTTTGTCTTCTAGCTTGGCAATAAATGCACTTTTCGGTACCGGCTAGATCGGAGTTAATATTAGCGACCAATAATATTGCTAGCACGATAGACATTTTCTGTTTGGCGCTCTTCGATCAACTCTTCGCACCTACATATTGACTTATGACGTCTCTACATTTCAATCGTAGGTCATACGCAAGCATTTGTATATATGGAAACGACATAAAACGATTTCTGAGTTTACAAGGTTGATTTAGAATTTAACATGAATTTCTGTTTAAGCTCAACTTACATCGATGTTGCCAGGGATAGCTAGTCCATCGAATAGTCTAGGCGCCTCTCTTGCCCCTATGAGAGTTATGGGCGGTATGGGAATCTCAGACGTCTGCATGTCCCAATGCGCACAACAATGCCACTCGACAGGAGGAGGTAAATGGTACTGCTTATACTACTATGTTAGAACAAATAAGTAACGTACATTTTAACCATGACAGGAGTGTACGCTACGAGTTTAGTCCAGGGTGGGTATATAGCAATTACTGCATCGGTCTCTCAGCTGCCATATATCTACGCACCAAACAATAACTGCTCGAACATGTGAGATGTATATAGTATGCATATAGCAACATATACGATACAGGTATATTCAGCAATCGGTTTCTACATATATGAGTACATCTCTTTTGAGCCCATGATGGATTAATATTTCTGTTTCTAGCGATATAATAATTGCTTATTTGAAGTGAACCAAGGTTTTCCTGATGGGCATAGCACAGCTAAAAGCGGGTCTAGAGTGTTGTTGGTAAGTGTTTCGAACTGATGCAAACGTTTCGCGCAGGACATCCATGTGATGATATCCAGTATGTCAAACGTGATATATGCCTGTTTGCTTGTGATAAATTTCTGTATAGGTCTGATGGCTGGAACAATGCGTCATCTCCGTCACTCTGCACAAAGCCCTTACCTTCAGGGCGGTATTAGCGGCCCCATGGCCGGCCTCATGGGTGGCATGGGCCTCATGGGTGGAAATAATGGAGGTGTAATGACCGGTAAGTGTATACTTCGGGTTTTTTCCGTCGAGTTTAATTCTCGTTGTTTCTACCTCAGCTATAGATTGTACTCATCTAGAATCTTGCCGTGTACGATTACATTTACTAATGTAATCTTCATTTTATGTTGAAACTCATCATACCGTTGTTTACAGTATTTCAGTAGAAAGAGGTGTAGGCAGACACAATATCCGAGTATGTTTCGCTATTAAGTTTTATGACACTCGTATGTTAAGGCTTTAAATATTCATAGATGCTACCACATGAGCAATGGGTTTACGAGATAACAACGCTCTACATAGGAAGATAACTTGGTATGAATTTTGATTTGAATATACAAGTCTCTGGAGGAAATCGAGCTCTTCCCGTGGGCGGCTTGAACGGAATGCAAGCAGGACAAATAAACGGTGTGGGCGCGATGGCTAGTGTCGATAATCTCCTGACTCCCTCAGCCGTTCATGTTACTGAAACGGGTAAATAAATTTCATTATTCTTTAAGCAGAGTGGCTTTAGTTGTGATATCGCTGTGGCTGCTACAGTTCAGATTGTTTATTTGCAAAGGATCAAAAATAGGACCATTTATTTATAAAACAGCTGGACTCAGAAAGAAGGTCAACCACTAAGAATTTTATCTAAAGCCAATGCGGTGAAAGCCAGGCCCATATCGTATCTCGACCCCCACACTTCCTAGATACGAATCTGACTATCTGAAAACTCAAGGCATATATTCTTGTATGGCATAATATGTAAGCTGAAACTAATAATGTAGTACTGAAAGAGAGGCGTAACCATATTGCACCCTTCAACTTCCCCTCTAAAAGAGTCGAATATAGTACGAGTGTGCATTTGTATTGTTCTATGTCGTTATATCCATTCAGCTAAGCAGTGGTTGATATTAACTTATTTAGGCATACATAAAGACCAATATAGGCCCGTTTTTAAGGTGCAGTCCCTAAAAATTCTACGTATAGCTTTCGTCTGTGGTGTGACTAATTATTTCAGTGAAGACAGTTTCACCTGTCGGACAAGTCGCCGTCAAAGGCTAGAGATCATTGAACGGTAGCAGCGTCAATGGGATAAACTGGAAGTCGACTATTCGTTACGTATCTTCAGAAGACAATACCTAAATATAGTCCGCTTAATAAACGTTTTGAATTCATATGCAACAGACTAATTAGTCAATCTGGGATGATTTCTCACTGCGAATACTTGAAGCTTTCTTGGCCTTGAGTACTTGAAGTTTCCCTTAAAGACTATTTGGAACAGTAAAATGAAACAATCAATAGTAACATTATCGTCAATTTTAGCTTTCACTTATATAGCAACAAATTGCACAATACACAGCTCTTCGTTTGCGACGCCTACGATAAAGGGCCTTCAATAGCTTTTGGCCTGTTTTAATTCAATAACATCAGCTTCATATCCACAATTAATTAAGTGATTTTCAGGAGAAGCACTACCTTCATACCTATCAGTCCTACTACCGTGTGTATATTGTAGTAAATAAACTAATTAATGCACACGAACGGTACAGTATCCGTCAAACCCAGTGGAGTTAGCCAATTTCTCGATAGGTTCCCTAATACCTCTAATGCTTAATTGAACTGCTCGTGTCCGAGTTTATTAGCTAGCCAACTCCCAGCCTTCACCCCCTACATGTTAATCCTTCCAGTGGGAGGTTTTCATAGCTGACAGCTGCTTTGTATCACTTCGACGGAAATCTCGCAGTTTATCCTTAACCTTGCGCGTAGAATAAAAATAACCGAACCAATTTCGAGTCGATAGAATGGCCAATTGTACGAATACAAACAGTAAATGCTGCCTAACGAAGTAGATAGCTGCTCAAGAGGGGCAAGACAACTCGAAGTAGCCATGTGTACTTACTATGCCCCCTGACGGAAATGACGGAAGTGTTGGCCTTTTGTGTTCTTCTAATAGTAAGTGAGAAATTTCCAAGCGCGAACACAAGCACTATCGAACACAGTAATGCAACATATTTGCACGATTAGATACGATGATTTTTTATATATACATACATAAATATATAAGGAAGTTGCATTTCCCTGTTTGTCGGCTTTTATTAAAGCGTTGCCAATATTCAGAAATCTATCTGTTCCGACATAACGGTACATCCTTTTAGCCGATTGGTGTGTCGTCCTAAAACGAGCTATAAAAAGTACCGTTTCAACAATAAGCGTTATTACACGCCTATAAAGAAGAGCCACATGGACCAATCAAGCGTGTATCGCATACGCCAATACACCTTCGCAAGATAGGAAGATTGCGAAAAGCATTTACGTATACTTCCGATAGATAACGTTAAGTTATATGTACATACCCCATTCTGGATGGCAATTGAACGTGGTCGTGCCATTCTATCACGTTAGATCTAATCGAAGTAATAGGTGTGGAAGTTGTCAGAGATCTGGACGGAAGAATCAAAGAAGAGTTATAAAAACGACTTCTTTTTGATACATTTTAAAGTCTTCCACTCGTTCAAAGGTCACTCATGTTCTCATGACCAGCAGATTAATCATTTTCACCAAAAACAAGTAACATCTTTGCATTCGTGAGGTGTTATATTTGTTATCTTTAGAAACTGGACATTTTGCAAATGTTGCTTATATCAGTAACGGCCTTGCAATACGGCAAGGGGCCATCTATGCTCTTAGACTCATTTTGAGCGTAGCAGGACATATGGGGGTTGAGCTAAAAGCACATGTGAGCGCATCTAGAAACATTTGAAGGTCTTCCCTCAGCGTCGACATGGATTGTTACTGTACACACATTTGTTGTAGATACGTCTTCCTGTGATATCTGTATGGAACAGAGATGCAGTGTAAATCTTCGTAATGCTGCCACCGCCGTAGCCGCTGCCGCGGCCCTTGTTGTCTCCTGACTACGCAACAGCCATTATGCCTATGCATGTATGCACAATATGTACATATGTCGTTTTATTGCAATGATATAAGCTGCCCTATTGGCTGATTAAAAAGACTAGGATGAAGTAGTCGAAGGAAGACGATTGGTATGATAAGAAACGGTCGACAAATATCTTGATTCACGTTTATGTTAGGGACTCTAATGGAACTAGCTTGCTGATACAAAGAGGGTAAGGCGAATCAATGTTACTCTTCAAGCATACGCTAGTACTTTAGCGAAAAGCATGGATATCTAATATAGAGAGAAAGAACGCATGAAAAGTAAGCCGCGCCCCTGGTCGAGCAGCAGACAGTGTTTGGGCATGCGTGTTACGATACGCCCCACCGACAAGTTTATTGATGTTAATTTCTTGAAGTTGAAGAACGTATCACTCTTTAACTTTCGCCCCTCGATATGCCGCTTAGCAGAAACGTTACGTTAATTATATGCTCTTATCTTGGAGCGAAATAGGTAGTCATCAGCAGTAGCGTTTCTTTTTATATTAAAAACTAACGAACTAAACGTTGAGTCATTCAATCGTCGAATGATGATACGAGCGCCATATTCAGCAACTGGCAAAAGATCACTAACCCGGTAAACGTGGATCAGACATGGGTTCTTTTATAAATGACACATTAAGCTGAGCTTTATCTTCCATTCCGCTCGCATTCGAGAAGACTGAAAAAGGCGGGTAAGGAGTTGATTCAATGGCCATCATGTGGGTTTCCGTTTCATATCAAAGAACCTCAGTTAATTTATAAGCAAGTTAACTCGAAAGATAAGCGACTAAGCAGCGTTTAGTCACGGTGCCCCCGCAATTGTGACGCCGGCGCCACCTGACTTGGTACAAACCCATATTCCAAAGCCCATTTTGCGGTGACTGCAGCAGTCACTATCTAGAAAAATTTACGTGAGACATTTGTTAAGGAATACCGAACGCACAGCCTCTGTTGTTATAATTATACCTCGGAATTCGGTAAACCGTCGGCTACGTTAATTTATACATGCGAGGCATTTAAAGCTCAGACTTTATATGTAGTTACGTTCATCATACACACGCTAATGACACGCAAAAGGCAATTTCTTTAGGACAGTGGCATACTACTCTTTTTTCATTCAATCTCGAATGACAGTGCGGCACTGATAGGCGTGGTTCGGCAGCCTCATACAGGCTGGAGTGCAATGGATTTAATCTGCAAAATCCGCATGGCGAGCTTCGCTCTATGGTCTCTTTTGTAATAGCTGCCCTTATTTCCTATCGAAGACCTGTGAATTCTCTGAAATTTGCCGCCTCAGACAGCATGGCTGCCTCGATCCATTATGTTTCTATTCATGCCTAAACCACTAGGCAAGAAATAGGCTCAAGCAACCTTTTCCCTTAATAGTAGCCTCGCCGACTGCCTTTATCAGACGTCGTTTGACCATACACCGACTACCAGATATGCTAGGTGTTGGCTAATGCTCAGATTCTTTCTCTACATTACCTACATGACTGCAATTACGGTTAACCAATGTAGGTGTTTGTCTCCGAATCGCCTACGTCACAAGAGTGAAGGCGGGAAAACAAAGCACAACACCTGTTGCTCCACATAGGCTCACAAGCACAGGGACCACTATCAACTGACGTCCAGCGCCCTCGCTCAGAATACGGACAATTAGGAGAGCACCGATTAGTCCTTCCTGTGCCCGTATCAGAACCAAGTTACGTACCACTGGCAAGAACTTGCGGGGACCACTCGTGGCACCCCCGATGAAACTGTTCGGAGAGCTTGCTCCAGCATAGCTTTGAGCGAACGCGGAGCATTCTTAGGCCCACAGCTGGCGAGATAGGACACAACTGCGGACGACAGAGTTCGCGGTGGGGCCACGACCAGTTAAAGTCATCGTAACTCCAACGAACGGCGTGTGGCCAAAGCTTTCATTTGGCCCTGGGCAACACTGCGCAGGTCTCATTGTTCCGGTCCGGGAGTGTCGACTGTATGAGGGAGGTGCGTTGCTCGCTGCCCACCTCGTCACGGTAGGCTCCACTCGAGTGGACAAGTGTATCCTTCCCGGTTAGGACTTTAATGCTGTGTTTACGATGTCGCTCGTCTTCCAAGCACTTCTTGCTAGCTTGCTTGTCGGAGCCGGTAAGTCCACCACCACGCATCTAAGTATCGCGTAACGCACTCTCGTCTAACTGTTGATGGTCAAGTGGTGGCTTGATGCTGATCATTTTTCACATTAAGCTGAACTTCAGTTGTGACGACGTCATACTACAGAACTTGCATTTAATAGAGTAGACAACTTTAATCGAAAACAGCCTTGGATAAATTTATCGTCCGTGTATTGATTTAATTAACTTGAAATTCACATGTATTGCCATGTACTTTGGATAGCGCGGCAGAAATGGGTGCACAATACGAAAAACTCACAACCCAGAAGTTGGTTTGAGAGAAAAAATTATAAAGTGCATTAATGTTACAAAGAAGAATTTTCGTCAGCGGTTACGCCTTTCATATGTTGATTGCTCAACGCATTTGTTTCTATTAGTGTTACCCCCGGGGGGGTTACTCCTTTAAATACACACACATATCACCGTTATCTTGTGGAATACGTAGACATCTTCATAAGCGTATGAACGCCTAATACATAAGCTGCACAGATCTAAACAAAATAAGGCATAGACTTCCATTGGATGAAAATTTTAGCCCAGATTTCAGGTATGATATTGCAGGATAGACAAAACCGGTCTTAAATATCTAAAGATCTTCTAAGCAATTCTACGATGAATGTGAAAGCACCGCTATGTCACTCTGTGTCCTGAGTTTGACGTCCGGTATCGCCATTAGCCATTGCATCAAATGGCGGGCTTGCAGTATGGAAACAAAGTCTGTTTGTCTATACCCGAATTCGAATCTAGACCTCAGTGTCTTCATAAGGCTAGCAGGCAAATACGTTACCTTCTAAGCGTCGCGGTGTCCCTATATTTAGCGCTGCACAACTAACCTCGGACACTTTTGTCAATAAAATTATGTAACGGCTATTTCAATAAGCGTGTGACATACTGCCTTCATAATATTTTCAGTTTTAACAAATTCTCGTTAACTCTTTCGTTTTTACTAAACCTGAAGCCAATGAATAGCACAAAATGTTCCACTCTTTGTCACGACTATTTGTCGTTGGCGCGATCTAGAATCGCGCGCCAGCCCATCGTGATCAACAGGGTCTAACACATAAATGAAAAGCATTATCTCTTGACAAATAAGTGACTACCAATGTGTTGCAATTCCTCAGAGCACTAATCAGAATTGAGATGCATCATCGTATTCGTGCTACAACTGATTTCTATGAAAAAGCACAGCGTATCCATCTAAGCATAGAAAGCTCCATTTGCAATCAGGTAATTTTCAGAGCTCAAAACGATCATTTTTTTTACCTAACCTATTTTAAACTTGCTTGCGCGTCATTCGTACTTGTCTAATTATAGCTATATGTTTCAAAATCTTTTACCTCTGTTTCGTAACTATAATGAAGTAGCTCGTTTTGGTCATCGCATCGTTGATTAGCCAGTCTATGAAATATAGTTCGAAGAAACGATCCTCTGTGCCTATTTAATTCATCATAAAATACTGAGCTGGAAGTGTGTGCAGTACCGTCTCAGGACCACACAACAGCTGAAAATAGAAACATTCAATAGTATGAGACAATTAATAAGCTGCTGTATTTGACTTATTGCAAGATCTAACAGTTCCCATTTTGTGTATGTAACGGTTAATATAAAAATTGACAGATTTAAGCCGGTTTTCACCAACTTCATACGAAATACATGGACTTCCTCTTGATTTTAATTAGGAACGAGTTTTTGTGATCAGCGGATAATAATGTTAAATTAACCCACTGCTTATTGGTAATCTGTCCCAGATAATCTTCGCCGCGCAACGGGCACCAGATCGCTAGATCTTTGATAGATATACTCTCTATCTTTGATAGATATATCTATCTTTGATAGATACTCACTAGTAGTGTGTGTGTGTGTGTGTGTGTGTGTGCACACTGTTTGTTGATACAGATTTGCGTCTACTAGATGATGATAAGTCAATCCGATTTAAGAACTTCTGTCTCATACTAACTTCGCCGCAAGATGCTGGTTGATGATAGCAAATCCGTGGACCAAAGATACAAGTATTATAATTATTCCCAACGAAATATCCATGGAAAACCTCTGAAGAGTTGCATTCGGAAGATACACCTGATGAAGAAGCCAAATATCCAGACAAGAAGGCCGAGCTTTAAAAACATTAGACAAAGACTAGATCTCAAAGCTAAACAGTAAAGAAACCTTTGTGATAGTATTCGCACCACGATGGTAGCGGCAGCTACCCATAAAGTGAAAATAAGTAAAACTGGAAGGTTCAGATGAAGGGTTCCAACATAACATACTTAGTTCCTGTCATAAAAAATGCTTGGGATTATCTAAACTTATTCGGGCTTCTCCTACGTAGCGAAGGTTGATTGCATATTGAAGCCTCTCGATGCTAGCTAGAATCAACTTCATCAGCTATTTCCATAGAAAAAGTCTGTATAGTTTTAAATGCCTCAATAAACGCTTTCATTTCTTTTTTGAATTTGATTTGCTCACGCATAATAACAATAACAGTACCGAAGTTTTTTCTCATTTACATGCTAAAAAATGCACGAAAGATGTCGAAAGAAACGATGTCGTAACGTCTAAACGAATGCAATCCACAAGAAACGAAAACGAGAAGCGAACAAAAAAGAAATAGGCGAATCGCCCTGTATGATAGGTAATTGAAGTTACCTGATACGAGGCACGTTTAACGCGGGCGCATATACAAAATGGTCAAAAGGTCACTACGCAATTGGTTACCGATGAGGTAGCTGTAGAATTTTAATCGTTCGATCCATAATTTTCTTCGACCATAAGTTATACAAGCTTACAAGCACGATGCACATGGGTAGATTTTTACAGGGGCAAAAGAATCAAACAAAAGCTATGTAGTGTTTTTTTCGATCATCCTGTACGTTCGCGTCAAACAGAATACGTTGGATTGTTCCTAAATGAGAACTAAAACCTCGTTACTAATACGAATCGATGAGAATAGGGAAGTGTCACCTCTGTCGGTAACACCGGTGCAAATACGAAGAAACATCTTGACCTAAGGGTTAGTTCATCTCTGATAATCACCCGACCCAACTTCTTCTGTTATACGGGCAATGTCTTTGCGCTAAGATTTGACAGACATCTGCAAAAACGTCGAGGGGCATAACTTGTACGAGACAGGACCCGTCATTTACAATAACGCTGCAGGGCGACGACGATACCTTTCTGTCAGTCAACGAATCTGATCCACCGTTCCGACAAACACTTATAGTGGCTAGCACAGTGTTTCACACATACGCGACCATTTGCTTAGAGTGGACCTAAGATGGGTGCGCGCCTTTGAGATGGCTAAAGCGACCTTTGCATATAGTCCTATCTACACAGTTTCTGGATAGATTATAGCGCCTACTGCAACATCATGGCCGTCTAAATAAAGACAAGGTGTCAACGGTGCGCGACTGTGAGGATCAACATCGAACTCGGAATCGAGATGACTTTTCGTTTCAGCGTCCTTTTCCTTTATGAGAACTGGCGGTACTGCTTGCGAGAAGGCTCTCATTGGCTAGCCAATTGATCGTTAGCGCTATCCCTGCGCTACTAATCGGTCCAACTATCGAGCGTGTATTTCGTTGTAGTACATGTGCGTTTTTGTATGCGACTGGTGGCCGACGTTTTTCGTACACTATATATGCGCCTGATTGGGCCACGATGCAGCACGACTCTTGATTCACTGATTTCTGTCTCGGCACAATTCGTTTTCAAGACGGGAAGTGTTCTCACTTGGAAAGAGAGCTGGAGCGTACGCTACGACAATTGACCAATCAGAATACGAGGGCACCATCGGCGCCCGTTGATCTCTTAGCCGAGTGGGTTTCTCGCCCAGCCTTTCTGCTCCGACGGCGACAAAGCGTGTGGGTTTGTGATCGTCGCTTTTCGCCTGTCACATATGCGTTGCGTATGACTTTAATCGAATGTCGAACGGAAACAGGTCTTTTGATTCACACATCCATGACCCTGTCTGCTTCGTTCTTTCGTGTAAGAGCATTCTCAGTCTTAGTGGAAAATCATATGGTGCCGTGCTATGTCGATTCTCATTAACGTGCTCCTTATTATCTTGCTTTCTGGAACCTGCACAAGTAAGTCAATATCGTGAGGATAGCTTTCAACATCGTCGTTCGTTTAGCTTCGACAGTTGCAATTGGGTACCATTAGACATCATAGGGTTTCGCACATCCGTGAGCCTCTTCAGCTTGTCGTCCCTTAGCTAAATTCTAATAAACGATAAAGTATTTTTAATATGTTTCATTTTTGCAAGGCAAGGTTGCTCGGACTAACAGCATCGACAGAGATTGAACCGGGCATGCTTTCAGACGATCGAGTGAGTGGGTAAACGAATCGATTTCATAGACGAGCGATAACGTTGAGATGATCCGGCCTAAACTCAGGATCTGTTTTCGAAATCTAGCTAGTGAAGTTTATCTCTGTAGCTGTTCTAGGTGTGAATGCTTTTCTCAGGTTAAATCTGATTGTCTCCCAAATCATTCAACGGATCGCTCAATTTTAAGTTTCCCGTTTATTTTCTATACGGTTGTTATCTTTCAGGTTACTTGTGGCATTATTTGCCCACAATTACCTATCGTTCTCCCAAGGGGAATTTGCGTTGCAACATTCTAGCCGGCTGCAATTTTATTTTAAGGTAGAAGAATAACAATGAATGTACGAATGTCTATTCTATATTTTACTTAATTAGAGCTTTTATTTAGAGATTTAGTATGTTATTGTTTACATCTTAGGCAGTAGTGCTATTAGCAGTATTATTTTTTTAAACATTTAAAATAATTTACTATTTGTAGAAATAACAAGGATATTTGTGCAGTTGCAGAATATATCGATCGTCTTTTCGAAATTGTCAGCTAAATAAATGTTTTTAGCAGAAGAGATAATTTGAAATTAACAGCGTTCGATTGTTTAGTAGAAGTATCAAATGAAGTCGCATCGAAAGTCTATATCCTTGAAGACAGTTATGGTCAAGTGTAAGCAATAAAAACAAAAAAAAAAAAAGGATACCTCAGAAAACACAATATTTCGAAGAAAAGCACATTTCTTCGAAATATTGAAAAGCTACGTCTAGCAAAGAGAAAGCAAACATTTCAGACCTCTTTTCCATATAAAAATTATCAGCTGTGGCAAATGGTCCGTGGGCAGTCGATAATTAACCGTTTCCCTGAGCGCTCAAGAACTAGGCCGACAGATCTATACGCGAAACTACGCTGCATCGATACGCGTTGTCGGGGCAATAAGATAATAACTTTTTTTGGAGTTCACGAAATTCTGAAGAGTAAACTTGCAAACGGTAATCCCTGACAAGGTCGGCTCTGACTAAGGGGGCGCCAGAAATCTCAGCCACATTCTTCATATACGGATTGAAGGAAAAAAAAAAAGTAAAAAGGCCATAGTAGCAATTTACGACCATATAATAACTACATTTGGATAAATACGACGAATAAGTTAAGTCGTATTGAGTAAGCTAACGTCGGATGGACGTGCAGATACAGCATAGGCAACATTGCCGGGAAAGGAATCAGGCTGAGACAGTCTTGAAGTAACCGATGTCTATCTTCATACTTGTTTTGAGTTCTTTATATTTGTATTGAGTTTTAATTATGATTTATATCGCAGCAATTGTCCGGAATGCCGACGTGGTGGAGGCCCGTCACGGCACAGCGAGGAACGCCAAATTTCGGGTATTAGCAGGTGGGTTTATGAATTCGCAGAGAATTGTTTTCATATCTATATATATATATCATGTACAGGCTGAATGATTTAACATTTCCAACACCGTATCACCTGAACCTTATTTACATGTGAAATCAACATCATTTGAAGTTATATAAACTTATTTATTCTTTAGAAATGGAGCGTAACTTAGAGCAGCGACTCGCGCAGCTCGGCAGAGAATCACAGGACAGGGTGATAACCGTGGACCCCTCCCATGGAGATTCGACTCATACGACGCACGCATTGTCAGGGCACAGCAGCATCGCGGGACCATATTCGGACGCGGCCGAAGAGATAGGAGAATACTCGTCAATGATACAGGACGCTAACATTGTTCCCGTACTAGTAGTGCCGCGACTAGAAGAAGGGGTATCGGACTATATGGTAAGTACACATCGTTATAAATCTGTTTCTCAGCTACTAAAAAACATTAATGAAGAGTTTTGTCTATATATGTACTCGTAGCCTATTACATGCTGGGAGCGTTGACAAAAATCACTGGCAAAGTTTCAGTTTTAAATAACATAAATCACTTAAACAGCAATCGTAGCGCAAGGAAGATAATCCCGATTCTTACGCTACAAGCATTTATTCAGCATATTAACTTCAGGTTAACACAGAAGGTTTGTTTTCTTAAAGGATTGAGTTCTGAAAAATTACACCTGTCCCTTTATAGGGAGCTCGAATCACACCAAAACCATACGTGCGAATTAAGCTGGTCGATACGCCCTTATATATATATATGTACAGATGTGACGCGCGGTTATCGGGTTTGACAAATCTTAAAATATGTCGGTCAAGAGGTCCGCCATATGTTGTCTCATGCTTGTTATCTCTTTTGGAGTTCAGGATGCCATGGTTGCGCGCACTGAGCATCGACCTATTCAATTCCGACCTGTAAAGCCCGAGATCAGTGAGAAACTGAACAAATACCTCGGAAGATCTCCGATCCAAGGTAGTGTTAATTACAGTTAGAATCTTTCTTGCTCATGGTATTCCATAAATTAGATAATAACGATAGATAATAATAATAGAATCAAATCCTGATTTTGGCAAGTGTTCGTTTCGATTCGATTTTGTCCTACCTTAAAAATTTACTTGTGAACAGCAGACTGGTTCTCTTTTAACTTATCTCTCATTCTATTGCTGTACACGTTATTGATTGTTCATCCGTAGCCGCTCCCCTTGGACGCGAGAAGCGACAGGACGAACTGGAGCCACTTCTACCGGAAAAATCTGTAAGTAAGTTTTGCAAATGGTCTACATTTCAGTTGAAGTATAGGGCAAAAGGCGTCGGCTGGTTAGAATAGCATCTCATCTCCGTAACGTTTTCGTTTGGTATTGAACAGACCGTATGCGAAACCCATTTCGACTGGGTGCTTTTAAACCGTACCTGGGATAAGGACGGCCAGGAGGTGGAGATTTTCCATGGAAAATACGCCCAATACGTGCATGTCTACTACTGTGCCAATAAGGGTGGTACTTGTAGAGGAATCAGTGAAGAGTGAGTGTATCAGCGCATTACACACACAGATACACACCCGTCAAATCAATGCCTTGTGAAGATTCGAAGATTTGATACAAGAGCTACCTTACTAGACGCACAGCATTCCTATTTCCTGGATAGCGTACTAAAACCTAGTTCATCGATCCTGAAAACAGGTACAATTGAAATGTTTAACTTGGATTTGAATTACAGATTTACGAGTGAGTGTTTGGAAAAGGAGGCGTTTGCGAAACTTCTTGTGAAAAAGGAGCCTGGACCGGACGGCATTAACTACCAGCTCGCTGTGGTACAGATCCCTCATCATTGCTTCTGCCAACTCACCAAACGATTAGACGTCTAACTAGACAAGGTCGCGCTTAAGGGGAGCCCGCTAGATTTCCAAAACTCTCCTTCAACGCTACTATCATGGGCTTAGTTGAATGCTCCATTATTTTGAACAGAACCAGACTTGAACTTAAACCTTTAAAAGCCCGGTTACTCTCGCTGCTATCATAGCAACCCGTTTGAAAACTCAGAGGAACATCTGAGTCTAACTGTTGAAACACTGTATATTAAAACTGATAATCTATAACCGCTAGACAAATGTGGCAATATCAAACAGCCGGTGACCGCTGCGTGCATACAAGCGTTGCGAAATCATTAATATTCAATGACTAATTGACTGATTGACGATCGTGGCAGTACTCTATAATAAATATATACATAATAAATATAGTACTAGCAGTAGTAATATATCCCGACATCCAATGTCCTTTCATTGTTCAGGGTCGAATTAATGAATATAGTCGTACTGAATGCTGGGAACCTGTTCTCGTTTAACCTTTGTGCAACGTTTCATTAACCCGAATACAGGTGCTCCTGATCCAGACAATCTGATGCATCCAAGTATTGTATCATTCTCTATATATTCTGAACATATAATTCATAGCAGACCTGTGGTTTGAAGTCTGGGAGAAAGAGAAACTACCGAGGGCATGCGTAACACAATAAAGCCAGTGATAACAGCCGGCAGAAGTTGAATATATATATATATATATATATATATATATATATATATATATGAAATTGAGTATATACTATGTGTAAAATATGACTTGATCTTCGTACTTAGTAGTCTTTGCAAAGACAACGCAGTGTCAGATGGGGTACTATAGTTGAACTCCATGACAATTGTTGTGATGTGTCGAACTTTATATTTGTCAAGACGTATGTACACAGTGTCTTAAACAGCATAAAACTATCGTTGTCTTTTGATCTCATACGAGCCCAGTTTAACGAACGAAACTCGTAGGCTCGTAGCTGCGATGTGAGCCTTCAATACGAACAAAACGAGACAGACTAATGCGCTGTGGGTCACTAAGGACAGCTAAGTTAGATAAACAGATAGAAAAACAAACAGACAAGTTTTATCTTTTTTTTTTTTTCTCTAGTTTTTAAGGATCTGTCCTGGTGATCAAATGGTGAGTTAACCCCCCGAAGGCAACGGAGCAATTGCACACAGTTTTCGTAAATGCTCGCGCCTAATCCTAAAGAAACATTATTGTTTTTCGTGTAACATTACACTGTATCAGAACAATTTCAGAGCTAAGCTTAATCTTGTTTTTAAACGATAAGCAATTTTAAACAATAACGAATTATATCGTCACAATAAAGTGTGTGGGCATATAAAAAAGCGAAACTTAGTTTTTAATTTAAGTAACGGGTATTTCTGAAAAAATAACAACCAACTGCCTTTCGACCTAAATAGTGTAAAAAAAAATGTTCTTTTTAAAAAACGAATTATGTCAAATCACCAATATATATTTATCGAAATAATACTGATTGTTCTTTTAAGTAGATAGCTTTCAAGCTACATATCTCAGATACTATGAACGTCGGTCGTGTTGGTGTCATCTGAAAGAAACTTATCCGATATGAACGATGCTTCTCGTAATGGGCAACCAGTTATAGGAAAGGCTAATGAGACTGTGAAAGTTGAGCAAGACCGGCACGTCAGTATCCTTGACATCGCTAAGGAACTTAACATCAGGTCTTCAAAAAGTTCAACACCATTCCAACAAAACTGGCTCCAAAAAAAAGGTGGTCCAATTTATGACAAGTCTGGGCTGTATCATGTGTTTGACGGGACTGCAATGGAAAGGTGGACTATGAGTTGCTGCCGCGTGGCAAGCGATTGACTCGGACCTTTACTCTAATATGATTACAACAGGCCATTGAAAAAATCCATCAAAGCTGGTAAACAAAAAATAAAGCATTGCCGCTTACCATGACAGTGATGCCAGACTACAGGGGTCCTTAGGCAAACATCGAGGGAGCATGGAAAATTTCAATGCATCCGCGGTATATTTTGGCTTTTCCACTACTCATTTATCTATTTCGGTTTTTGCATAACTCCGTTAATGATGCTGTTAGTCTGGCAAAGATCATCCGTCAAAATTTTTCTTTAATGGTATTGTTCTAAAAAGTTGTGTTTAAAATAGCAAATGTATTTTTTTCAACTTCAACTTAAAAACGGTCACGATTGTGTATATATATATATATATATATATATGTATACATATATATAAATGTCAACCTTGAAAAGAAGGCACTCAACGCTTTGAGAGTTCTCATTATCGATACGTTAAAAAACAGCATGAGGGTAAAATGCAGCAGAAAAAAAAATCATCTCTTTTGGCCCATCCTATATATATATGATCTTTGGTATTGTATAAATTTTATTTGCGTATACGTTCTTTAATCCAATCCGCTACCGCCTTCAAAACGCTATTAAAAAATGTATAAAATAGAGCTTTACATATTTAATATGCAAATTTCTGCTTCGTCCTTAATTTCGCTCCTGCTTATCTCGTTCCCAATGTTTAAAATAATGATAATAATAATAAAGGTCGCTTGTATATGGGACCAACTATTTACCGCACCTTTTTAGTAACTTCGGGTGTTGTAAATCGGTCGCGCCACAGTGTCGCTTTTCGCATCCGAGATCGTAAGGTTTACCGAAAAATGTGAGTGCGCAATCTCTTCATAACTACGTTACGGCCATTGGACTGTTGTTTCCTGCTACGGTCTTCAGGTATCGACATACATTTTTGAAATTACTAGAAGAAAGGGAACTCATCCGACTTACTATAAACCCATCTAATCTTTGTCGCTATCAAAAAGAGGTTCTAGATTTTCTCTCCATGTAGAAAAAAGAAATAGCTAGTAAGATCTCTGAAGCCGTAGCATTTCAAGTAAATTACAATCGTCAGAAATAGATAGAAAAAATCTAGTGTGTACTCCCTGCATATATGAACCCCATTAGCCGAGATGGGATTGAGAAGTGACCGTATAGTGCGAAAGCAAAGATAATAGAAACGTACCATTTAAAGAGACATTTACCAAACTATAAGCATTTCTTTGAGCGCTTGAACCTATTTCGAACCTGTCTGCAAACCCTTAAAGCGATATTTTCTGTTTTCAAATTTAGCTAGCTAGCTAGCTGCTTCCAATTACTTTACTAGTAGTCACTACGTCCGTTGCACGATAAACGTCCAGTAGAAGGTTAAAGCTCATCGAGCTCACCCACGTAGAAACTCTTTCAAAGGCACAAGCGGTTAGCAGGCACTTTTTTAGGCGCAAGCCGGCTGAAGTCAGCCAAGCTTCTGCTTTGTATCTGGTAAGACGCCTTCGTTCAATGCTATAGGCCAATCGCCTGCATGTTCCTTACATGCAGCCACTTGTCCTATAGAGCAGATCGAGGTTTGCGTGGCTATTTTCAAAACGATAAAATCTACGAGGAATTACTCCTCGAGTTTAACGGTATCACTAAATGAACAAAAACAATAATCCTCCTCGCTGAGAAATAAACACGTCAATTGAGTATCATTGTTAGAAGTAGCAAACGAAAACACACCATCTGGTGCAAATAAAATACAGCAATATTTATTATCATCGTTATTGTTATCTTCGCGATCACCATTATAATCATCGTTATCGTCAATCACGATAATTATCTGTAATGCTTCATCATAATGATAATGGTAATCGTTCTCTCGTCGTTTTTTCCCATAGCATTTTGTAGGAGCCATCTGGTGTGTATTTAGTTCCCATTATCTAGTCTCTGTGTGTGTGTGTGTGTGTGTGTGTGTGTGTGTGTGTGTGTGTGTGTGTGTGTGTGTGTGTGTGTGTGTGTGTGTATGTGTATTGTCGTGTATCTGTGTACGGTTGCGCGTGCCTTTTGGCTAGGCTTGATGATTTGATCGTTGTTTTTTGCGGGAGTTTTTCTCTCTTAAGTAAAACAGTCCTATAGTTCGACCTAACTTATTTCGCAGCGGCGTACCAAGATGACAAGCAACATATGATTTAACTTTCTATTATGATCTGTTCTACTGTATTTTGTCCGTCTAATTTTTTTTGATCAAGTTCTTTTGTACACTATATTTCAATCAATAATATATTGGTGGTAAATATGTACATTTGTTACATAACGATTGTAATTTGGCGTGAGTTAATGCTAATAGTTTTTTTTTTTTTACCTTACTTTCCCTCAAACTCTAGATGCTATTCAATGGTGACTCGTTGCGTAATTTATCTATATTTCGTTGTTGCCTGTTCGACGCTCGGAATAAACCATCCCTAACTGAAGGCCGGACACCATCCTTGTATTATTCGCTGTTTACTTGTACCTGCCCGTCCCTTGTTCAATCCAATCTTTTCTCGCAGTCTACATTATCTTCCTACGAAGAACGACGCTTCATCTGTACCAGCACGACGCCACACGTCTCGACGATCATCTATTATCCTTCTAGTGAGTCGCATACATGTATCTACCACCATTCTCGCGTATCGTTTCGCCATTATCCTAGCGTACGCTACCAAACATGCCTCTGTTCACGCTAATTGAAATTTTTTTCCCAATTTTGCTGTGGCTTTCTGTTGTCGTCTCATATCCATTTCACCGTTGACACATCGTTAGCCATGCCAATTGCGTACCAATAGCCGTTCTAGTTATCTAATAGTATATCATAATTATCTGTCCGCATTCAATAGCCAGCTATCCAGTACTTTCTAGCGTGACCAGTTATGTCCTGTTGAGGCGCGGGCACCTTCCGCCAGCGTACAGGCAAGTGAACACGTTACATTATTATTATTTACGAAGTGTTTGGCATCTTTGTGTGAATTTGCATACTCGTATTCATATACTAATGGTGAATTGGTTCGCCCAAAGCACAGCTGGGGCAATGGCGACAATGGGACGATTGTTCGAATTTTCCGCGTACATCCAGAGGTCGTCAGGCCTCAAAAGCTTTCTGAAAGCGATTAAACAACGTCATTCTTGCCCGTCTCTTTCGTTATCGATCACCGAGTGCATCTGTATGTGTGTGTTTGTGTGTATCGGTGTCTCTCTTTATGCGAACGCATGTTTGCTCGACTGTGTTTACAACATAAGTTGAGACATTTCGAAAGCAGCACTAGTTATTGTTGCACAGCCAATTTCGGTGATAAACAGAGTGTCCTAATTATAGACAGTTCGACGTGGGACGACCATTCCTCGCCTTTTCAGCGATATCGAGAGTTAAATTTCTTCCTTTTTCTTTTTTCTAGACTTTCACAATCTATATACACAATACCTGTCAGTACCTAAGATGCGATGGCTGATTTCTTAAGCAGGTTCTGTGGCTCCCCTTAATTCTGTTTGCTTCTCACTGCGACCTTCGTCATATCGAACGAACAAACAAATGACGCTTAAAGACGCGGAAGTGTCGTCTCGTTCAAGTTCGATTTCCCCTATATCCCGTTAGCCATACGTTGTATATAAATACTCCTCTTGCATGCTGTTGTACGGGAAATTTACAACTGCTGTGTGTAATTTTGTGTATCTGTGCTTTTTATCTCTGTCTAGTTGTTTTCATATCTAGCCATGCAGTTACATTTGTTAACCTAACCTCACCAGTGACCGCATAGTTGCGTACGTTTTCTACTTTACCTGTTTCTTTATTTGCCCGTAGCTGGGTGGTAATCTAGCGGCAACATCTGTCTACATGAGTGATTTCTTTGTCGGTTTCCGTATATTTTTGCGAACTCTCGTATATCCTTTTTTTTTTTGTAGTATTGTCGTAATATCGACTATCTGATGTTGTCAGTATATCCGCCGTTACAGAGCTGAAATATGGCCAACAACAGATCCGCTACATGGCGATCTAACAACACTTTGATCATCGTAGCCTCACGTATTTAATTCTATTTATATTAGAATTACCCTTATAGACGATTGAGTCCTGCTCGATGATTGTTAACGTTTTCCTAGTATTTCCTTTTTCAAATCGGCCAAACAGACAATGATGTTAGTTTATGGCCTACACACATTTCAAACTTGCGCAGCCCATATCAACATAGCTAAGAATCTCATCTGTCTTTATATCGCGCGCGAACATTCAACGGATTTATCCTCTAAATATCTATGGTGATTCTCCCCCCTCCCCCCGCCATATCTCTCTCTCTCTCTCTCACACACACAAACGCTTTCGCTCTCTCTCTCTCTCGCTTGGAATTGACACACTTGTGTACATAAAACATGTTATTATGGATTGTTTATGTTGGTCATATAAAGCGATGAGGCATCAATTATCTTTATGGAATACGGCTCGTGTCATGTTTACCATCTTCTGAACACCCCCAGAGACGCATGTGTCGTTCTGAAGGATTGGTAGACTACAATCAGTCATACTCACACTGATGAATACTGTATAGAGAAGTAACTGGGCATTATTGTTGCCTAGAAGTCTAGTAATAATCAAAGTTTGTCTAAACAAGCTCTTTGTAAATCTCGAGCCATACAAGTTTATAGACACGGGTCTCCTCTATGATGTTTGTAGGTGTGCGACGGTGTATGTTTATATATATATATGTAGCTCATTATGTATATCATCGCGCGGCTAATTGTGAATGAGGTTTCCTGACGTAACCGATTCCACGCAATCCTTTGTCCATACCGCCTTTCTGGCTTTCCCACGTGAACTATTTGTTTCCTATGTGACATGTGACGTGTGCTGTTATCAGTCGCAAAGGTGATTTTGTTCTTTTTTTTCTTTTGTATTGTTGTCTCATCATCGTATCTTTTTTTTTGCTCCCTATTTGAAATCCTTTTATTTAGTCAATCGTCTGTGAAAAACTCGCTGCGTTTTAGATGATAAAACAATGTCTGTAGTAATACATCAACGCTTCAACATGTGTCCCGTTGAATCTTCATTCTGTATCCTGTTGCGGAAAGGCCAAACGACACGGGTACGACTGTGCAGCGCACGTTGAGGACCCTTTATATTCGTTACTTCATGCGATGTACGAGCCACCCTTCAGCGACATCGTTCAGTGGCTGCTACCTCCCCATCCTCAATTCGCTACATCGTTAGTCACTACTAATGTTTGACAATCCATTGTTATTATCGTCATTCGGCTATATGTGTAGTCATAATGCTACTTATAAGTTAGATTATAAATCTTAGTAAGTCTCGTTATCGCCCCACGAAATCGCGCGTACCCTTTTTTTTTTTTTACTAGACATCGCATCAAGTACTGTCATGTATGCGACTACATATAGGCATTTTCCTTTGTCTTATGTTTTCCGCTAGAATGCACCCCCTTGTACGTAGAAAATACGTTACCCCAATCAAAATCGCTTGATCTGCTCTGACCCAGGTTAAACATTGTTCCGCTATTTCCGTCACTTGAATATATTACCGCATGAATGATGATAAATGTCAAACGAGCAAACAAACTATTCGGCCTAACGTTTTCGGTCTAAAAGGCTTGCCCGAATAGATTGATATACTGCTGTTAGGTGATCGTTGCAAAGTAAGTAACTTATTTCAATGTCTTTTTTGTATTCATTGTATCGGTCAGATTCCCTGCTCAGCTCTATCGCAACAATTCAAGCACCGAGGCCATTAACAGCAGTAAATTGATGATGTCTGATGGCGCTCGGAAATATTTGGAGTCCCCGCGCTTTTTGACTCGACTCGCGCATGTGCACATCTTGCATGGTGTGAAGCGTTATCTGATTCCACCACGGCTGTGGGGCAAACCTCTCGTACGGCTGACTTTCGGATCAAGGGAGTGTCAATCTAATAGGTGGGTGGGTGGTTGGGAGGGGTCAGGGGGGCAACTTTCTAAAAACACTGAACACAAGTTATGCACACAACACTAAGGGACTTCAAGAGTGCGTCTACAAAACACATACATGTTTATAACGAGCACTGATTAACTGAAATAAACAGAGAAGAAGAATTACGCCGTCTGTCGTATCAGTCTCGTGAACCCTTGAATCATCGGTGAAAGTTCGGCTAGCGGTCGATTTCGCGAAGAACGGTGTCTGTACTGACGTTGTGACGACCACGAAAGGCGTACCTTTTTGGCTGGCTAATAACAACCTCTGTGAGGTCCTTCGGACCACGATGAAGACTGCCGAGATGGCTATATCAATGCGGTCTGCAACGAAAACGCGAAACGGGTGCCGTTCAGGAAGGAAAACGTAAGGCATAAAATTGAATGTGCAGTTGTAGAAGTAAGGCAAACTCACAAGAGCAGCAGAACATAAATCTCAAGAGAAAATAAAATCGACATTCGACGCAGTCACATGAGACACATTAACATGAACGTCTATTGGCAACAAACCGATGCATGGCGCTTATAGATATCTTAGCTATTTAATTGAGTAGAAGTAGTTTATAAATAAATATGTCGTGTCAAAAACTCAAGACATAGGCAAATCACAATAGAACATAATTATTCAGGCGGGATAAGATGAAGAGAAGAGGACAAGCGCGGTGTTGCATAACTAGAGAAGGACGTGAGGCGTGCCGACAGTTACGGGCAAAGTAATAGCGCTCTATTAGGTACAGAATACTAAAAACTATACAAGGTATAGCTCAGCGCACTTCGTTATTAGCACTTTCCTAGTGCTTCGAAATAGAGAGTGAACAGGTGGCGCTGCGGTCGCCCTTCAATGAGGTTGATGTGAGGTAAAAGAGAGGAGACCGGAGCAGAAACATCCGGAAAGCGGACGAGAGTTAATTCGTTTTTACCTTCTACCATCATTATTACTAATATAACTACTACTGAATTTCTCTTCTACCGTCTCACATCCACTAAGTTCACTATGAATAAATTGTTGTACTGTTAGTTATGATCTATTTCGCTTTCCATCGTTAATTCTGCTCGACGGTACAAGCAAGTCTTGAAACTTTCGTTTGATCTAGCTTCATGATACGACCTGAATGGTCCTGGATAGCTGGTCGGTTTCGGGCATACCGCCGACACAAACCCACAGATGCGCCAATGCGACTCCATTCGTAAACACACGCAAATACACACAAGTTACAGTTCAAATGTTGTCTAAATATCTATCAACTTACTTTTCTGAAATGACTGCTTATCGATTTCAAGGATCTGTGTGTTATTTGTACGATTACTTTTTTCTTCGTTGTGCGTGCTAGTAAGGGCCTGCTTCGACGATACAACCGAAATCTCAATTTACGTTCACGGTCCTCCTTGAACGGCACCGCGTTCATGTATGTGTTAATTCGAACATTAAAATAAAAGCTGCGAATTCTATGGAGAATACGTCTTGGGCTTCGCATCCCTAATATCCGTTGTTGTGTGTCTCTTATATTAGTTTTTGTTATATTCCTCAAAGTTTACTGTAGGCTGATCTTGCAGAGCATGGTGGCTCTGGCCACCAAATGTCAGCCTAAGTGGAAATAATCAAATAAACTCAATATCAAATGCCTCCTGATGTATTATTGTCCTGAAGACTCCGGTTGCTGGTAACCAACGCAGGGCCTCGTCCCATACGGCATTAGAGAGCAATGAAGGTAAAAAATAAAGGATAGTCAGAAAAGCTGAGAGTAGACAGGTAGACAGAAGGGTATATGCGTGCCCAGATGTTATCAACGTCATCACCCAACCACGCAGTCATTGACACAATAGTATAAATAGGCAGTATCAGGCATCATCTGCTCGATTACGAGAAAATGACTCGAGATTATTAAGGCTGATCGATTTTTGTTTGATATCCGTATTCCTGCTGGCAGCTAGACAGTTACAGTGATTTTCTTGAGACGGTCGATTTCGACTTGCAGATTCATCCTCTGCTTCTTCTCCTCGTCCACCTCGTTCATGAGTTCGCGCACCATTTTCGAATAATGCGCCCTGGTCGCCTCCATTGTCTCCTGAAGCTGTTTCATCTGAAATGAACCGATAAATACAAAATGTAAATAGTACATTCACCCGTTCGACCAATGTACAGATAAGAATATGTTCTATGAAGTGCCCTAGATTCACGTACAGCAACCATGCATTGCATTTACCGAGAAGGGGTGTCTCCATGAGACATCAGTAAATTTATATTAGACGCTGACAGAGACGCCAGCCTTTCTGTACCGCTCTTGAACATAAACCAAATAATGGTGCAGGTTCTAACAATATTGAATTATGTACTGTCTAGACTAAAGGTTCCTTTGACATGATAGCTCTATAAGGACATTCGTTTTTGAAGAAATTGCCAAACGCACTGAACGTAACAGAGCAGATGCTAGACGCCCTCATGCACTATTTTTTTATAATAGGCGAACCTAGCAAGCAGAGGAGTAAACGGATTTTGTACCATCGATTTGTACTCGTCTGGGCGTGACTTTATCGCTTGAATACCGCACCACCACAATGCTATTCAGTATCAATGTTTAACCGTAAATTAATTACCTCTATATCCTTACGACTGCTAAAAATTGGTTTCGAAAATTACCTCACTCAACTAACTCGATCTGAACTTTTCTCGTAATACATGCCCCCTTAGACTGAAAGACCATTGTTACCTGCAAGTAGTACTACGATATACATATATATTGATAAGAAAGGCTGTATTTCTTTACCTGAATTACGATACTTGTATACTCGTCCCGGGACACGCAAGTCTCGCGCAGTTTTTTTACCTCGACGCGCAACTCCAAGACTTCCGCTTCCAACTTCTGCGCTATCTCGCTCGACAGAGTCGTCGAACAATTTCGAGCAGTAGAGTCTTCGTCCGTCCTGGCATCTATGTCTACAGCCAACGCACGATTAAGCACTAATTTAACACGGTATATTGATTTTTTAATATCCTTTAACACGGGTAAATCTCTCTAGATGTCTATAGAACTTCCATTTCGATAATACATTTCTCCTATAGATATACATCGTATATGTCATCAATAGAATCATAACAGCCTGCAAATGCTCATTGGTGTCCGTTGTGTGATAATAATTGGCGCTTACAATTGGATTGTACATCAAAGGGGCCTACTAGGAAGTACGATAGCATTGGTAATGCAAGAAGGTCCTTACCCGTAATAACTACTTATTCAGTGATAATACCGTGCGAAGTATAACAAAAACTTCTACTCACATATAGTAGCTAATTTTCTCAATGTTACTAACCATCTCTGCTGAGGCCAGCTAGCCTATGAGTAGTGATATTGGTGCTGCTAGCACTGCTGGTGCTACTCGTAGCCCCACTCGTCGTTGTTGACCCATTAGAGGGCTTACCAGCAAGGTTCACCACTTGCGATGGTCTGCCATTGGTGTCCATAAACTTCGACGATAGGTCCTTGATCGAGGTCCTTTTGCTACCGGCATCCGATTCGTGACCATTTAGTCCACTAATCGTTGAGTGGCCGTTGACGCTATGATGTCCGAGATGAACCACCGTGCTAGCAGGCCCTCCCAACGAGTCTCCATTAGCCTCGATGACTGAAGTTGCTTCCTTGTGTCCAGGAGGAGAACCTGAGCGTAGGCATATTGTATATTCACAAGTCGACACAGAGCGACATCACATTGAACAAACGTTTTCAGTTACCTTCCACATTGCATCTACCTGCTATTTTCACCACACACACGTGAAACATGTGATCATTGTCAGTCACTGATTGTTCACGCAAATGATGACAAAGTTGCAGAGATTATTGCGCGCATAGCGGCTACAGAACTGAACTAAGTGAGTCTTTCTATAGTGTAATATTACGACGTAGGAGGAACTGATACGTGGAATTCATCCTACTAAATGGAATACTTTCTGACATAATGTCATCGTCTGCTGGCTTCAGAAAGGTCCCCATGATCGATGTCTATCATACGTCGAAACTCGTTCGACATTAGTTTCTAATAAATTATAGTTTTACTACAATAATTAGGTGAACTAATGTGCCAACTGACCAATGTGTGATGGGGGTCTCCTTGCGGGCGGTCGTGCCCTATCAGCCGTGGGATGTTTGAGCCGTGCTTCACTGCTCTCTATGCTGTCGAGAGCGCTTGCATCGTCGGACGTTCCGCTGGCGGATGACGACGCCCCCGCTGCTCCTGATACCGTGGCCGACGTCAGGGGCGATTCTGAAGTTGGTTCATCATGTGGAGGGTAAGCAGGTGAAGAGCACGAGGGTTTGGTTAGTCGTCGGGCTAATCTGTGCCACAAAGCTTCCATTCTGTATTGGCACGATTGACAGTGTCATCAATCAATATACCTAACACCGTACAAGCCCTACGGATCAGCTCTGTGGGCATGGCATCCTCAGTAGGCGCCGACCTAGGTTATGTTAGTCGAGCTAACTAAACTCTACTGGATTACGAATTATGCTGCATCTGTTATTTACCTATGCATTACGTGTCAGCGCACTACGTACGTGTTACTGTATGTGAGTAAATGTGTGGGATAAAATAGTGTAACATGGCGAACGATAAAGCGCTGTAGTGCGAAGTCAGTGGTGAGTACCTTGTATACCCTCATTGATACGTTTATTCCCCAGACGCAGGAATCGACGTTTCCAGTTTCGGGGACTTATACTGCCAGCGTTCATAGCAGCCGAGCTGGGACTGGTGCCAAATAACGAAGGAACGGTCTTCTGGGTTTGATGTGGTCGACGTTCAACCTGTATGTTATTATGTACAGTGAGGCGAGTTAAGGCGGCTAACACACGGCCCCAATAGTGTAACTAACGATTATATTATGCGAACGAGAATGACGCAAGTGGAATAGGCGACGACGGATAGCAACAGAGTACACTTACATGTCTCCATACACGCACTTCACAAACGCGCTCAGACTACGCACGGCAGTAGCAAAATGGCAGCACAAGTAGCGTCATATATGAAGACGGCGTACTTCTATAAAAATCAATCATAAAATATCTGAAGTAAGGTTACGCTCCCCGGAAGTATTACTTGGTGTTGCAAAGATACTAACATCAACATCCCACGTGGCAGAGTTACTTAATCTTCCCGAAAAGGAGCAATTAACCGCAAGCCGAAATACATCGGGCAACTAAGCGCACAGATCCTTCCATAGTTCCTTGGGTTTGGGGCCGATCGCACTCTCGTACACGCCAACGTAGGTCAACGGCGATTACCCAAAAAGCTTTTTCCTCACTGAATCTGCCCGCAATTAGCGCCTTGCGGTTAAATAACCCATTACAAGTAATAACACCATGTTCGATGGCTATCGCTCATACCCGTCGCTGTAGCACATCGGTAAATTGTCGTTTGCCTAACACGAGCGCTACTAGCCGACCGGAGTGACCAAACGGACTGGGTAAGTGGAATGGATAAAAGGAGTCAGAGAGAGAACAACAGGCTGACGGCAGTGACAGACGGACGGACGAACGAACGAACGAACGAACGACTCCTTGAGCCTTCCATGCGAGAGTGTGCTTAAGCTATAAATTCCGATAGGGAGAGACTCGCAAAATTACGCAGTACCGCACTAACGTTGCGAGTCAGCGTTCTGTATCTACGACGGCTGTTTGCAGGATGTGACGTCTCCAAATAAGTGCGGTGTGTATGTCTGTATCTGCGAAAGTATAGCTCTGCTGGGTACATACATATAAATAGATGCATGACTCATTCACATCAACTTATGCCTACTAGGGATATGGTAGTGGTCGTCAGGACACGTTAGGCGGATAATTGTTCCACATTTAAAGGCTGATGAAGGTGTCTAACTATGCATATTGATAGTTAGAGAGGTTTCGAAAAGATCAAAGATGACGAGAGTATCACGATTATTGCGGTACTGCTTCCGTGAAAAGCTTATCCCTAATAGATTGCTTACAGTAGAACGTAACTAGCTGACCTCAATATTATTGGCTTAACTATGACAGGGGCAACTACTTTGTAAACGAATATAATATAGCTATTACTGAAATCGTATTTCGAGTAAAAGTCCGAACTGTGTAGTTATATCCAGATAACCTGTGTAAGGCGACAGACGTCAGGACCGCAATGTAAACAGCGTTTAAAACAGCACATTTCTGTTAATTATTCCTTTAACTTTTGAAATATGCTTTATGCGGAAACTGTGAGCTGAATAAAAAAGACCTAAATAGAGGACTAACGAAATCAGACTTGCTTGTTTCGTATCGCTTTCATATATTTGGATTGATTGCCTAATAGCCAGGTCCCGAGAGGTCGTCATAATAACACATAACCCAAACGGAACTTCTGTCCTTAGTTTGTACCATAATAACTACAGAGATAGAAGAGAGAGTGTGTATACTGTGGGCGTTCTTGTCTAGTAATGTAGTTACCATGATGGGTTGAGTTTCCATTTTGGTTGCTGTTATTACTGCTGCTGGAGCCGCTGCTGAGGTTGGCCCTTTCGGCCGCCTGGGCCGCAAGGAGAGTGGGGAAGGCCCCATTTTGCCGGCGAATCTGCGAGGCCAATATAGGTTTGCCTAGCAAGCCCGGTACGGGTCCATCGTGCGGTCCGAACGGACTAACCACTGACACCGGTTTGTTGTCTTTTTCTCCTGCATGCAGCTCGCCTACAATAGTCAAAAGGGTCCATATAAAAGAATAAATTTGGATAGAAACTTTCTACTGATCGTGTTGGCCTATGCTGTAGAACGTTGAGTATGTTGAACATGGCTGAGTACAAAATAAAGGAAAAAATCAGTAGATGAATAATAACATTTAGCCATTTCTATGTTATCGCAGAGAAGCCAAAGACGTACTCTGTATTTTACAGAGACTGCGTACATCGCAATGAATTCTGTTAAACTTGAACGTATTATCGAGATTCCGGTTGACTCTGCACAAAACATGTCAACAGTTAGCGACCATAGCGAAATGGTCAGCGGACTATTTCGCTGTAGTTACAGGCAGATTGAAATCGATTGTTGCAACAACTCGCTAGGCAATGACGGCATTTGCCCGACCATCGGCCAGTATTAATAATCATGATTAAACGTTTCGGTAGTGGCGCATTTGCCGACATTTTTTTCTCAGTGATAAGAGTACTTGTGGATGTAAGGTGCCGTATACCCGATCGACTGCGGTTTCTATAGCTGATTTGATGTTTCGTCACCAACTAAAATAACTGTAGAACCGAAATCAAACAACTAGATTTTCTATTTCTCGCAGCGCGGTGACCTCGCATAACATGCATCATGCGGAGTGTAGCGCAGCGCCTATCATATGTGGGTTTACCCTTGACTGCCGCGGCTGGCGTCACGGTATTCGATGACGATACTGTTGTTGTGCTGCTGGTCGAGCCACTCGTCTCCGTCGGTAGAGGAGGTAATGGCTGATTAAAGCCCATCAAGAGTTTGTCCCTAGGAAGGTCAGGCTTTAGAGCTTTGGCAGGTTTATCAGGTCGTTCAGGCCTGTTCTGTCCACCGGATGGTTGCGGACTGCAATGGCCATCATCACTAGTTCGTATCAGCTGTACGAAGTTGTCAGGAAAAACGCCGACACGGCCGTTGAGCTCACCCTTCCACCAGCCCCGATCTTCGACTTCCTTCGTGAGAATGGCGATTGTGTCGCCCTCTTTAATCGTCAACTCATCGTCGTTCTGTGCGTCATACGAATACAGAACCTAAAAATGTGCAGTAATAACAGAGATGGAAACGCGTGAATTGAACACTAGTCACTCAATCAGTGGATATTTTAAAGCCTATCAAAATTGTGAGGTTTCACTGTCCACGGTAAGGCAACCAAATCACTTACAATTTGTAATTAATTATCACGGCTTTAGTTCGATAGTGCAATTTCCACTTAGAAATTAAGAGCACAATCCGTGGGCAGACGATGGCGCCGAGATTGTATGTGTAACAATAAACATTATCGATAACCTATTAATAAAGTACGTAGATAAAATAAATTAGAAAATCAGGGTTATTCGTGTTTGTCTAGGTGCAAACACCTTGCATATACCTTGGCGAGTTCCCTGACCGGTTTCGGTGGCAACTTTGGAGCGTCTGGATCCGAAGGTAATTTAGAATTTTTCGGCGAATGCTTCGCAGACATTTTGTCGGCTGGTTCTTTGTCACGTCCTCCAAACAATGGCGTCTTCGATATCAGGCCTACCAAGCCATTTGCTGAAAAAGACCCAGAAGATGATAAACAGGTAGTGAGATACCGCTGAAGATATTACTGCATCGCTGCGTTTCTCAATACAGATCGCTATGTGATAACCAACATTGATGTAATATCCGTAATATAGATAAAAAACTATACACAATGCAATACTGAGCAAGTGAAACGTCGAATAGCACGCAACTCAGGTGTTGAGTCGTGCTTTGAAAAAATCAAAACGGATACCAACTACAAGATCGCAGTTTCTGACGCAATGGCAGGATTTCATTGAATAGCTTCTAACTTATCGCACAGAAGCGGGAATCTTCAATTTGTTCACGTTAATCATTATATACGAGATTTTATTTTTTACATTTTTGCGAAACGTTTATAGGTTAGGTGATTACGTACGCTGAAGGAGAGCTCAGGTGGTGATGGACAACAGAAATAGTAGTACCAGCATTAGAACTGGAAATGATATACAGCAAGGGTTTACCTCGTTCATCATCAAAATTGAAATCTTCAGACCGCGATAGAAATATTCACATTCATTTCGCTGGTTGTATTGTTCGAAAAATAATTATCAAGCTTTGATAGTGGTACGCATCCGGGCGGTATATTCTTTTATTCAAAAATTATTGTACCACCGGACAACCGAATTTGTCATCCGAATTTCTTTGGCCAACAAAAGCAAGACCTCTGCTGCATACATGTGAAATGTAACTGCGGTATAATGCTCTCTCGAGTATTCTGGCAATATAGGGTAAGTCTATATATATATTAAGCATTTTGCCATATTTCCTAGATAGTGTAGCTAGCGTGCATCAGGTTTAGCACAACAAATACAATCACCTGCACAGACACTCTAAGGATGTTGTAAATTGCTTACGAGAACTAAAAAATGAGTTAAATCTATCGAGAACGATCTCCCCTTTGGAGGGCCTGTGATAAGGATCATATATGACAATGTGGAAAGAGTGAAACAATTCGTGTTTGTCAACCGCAAAATCTTCGTATGAGGGTTCGCAAAAAAGGGAGATTTCAGCCGGCTTTTGTCAGGCCATTTCGTCCAACCGTTTACGTGTCAGAAGGCTTACAACAAAAATTGTCCTGAAACGGCTGAATGTCCAGCCAGCGAACAACTGTGTCAGAAAAACCTCTTAGTTCTAGAAGAGCCAAACTTGCTTGGAAATTTCAATACATTTGAGCAAACGTAAGCGTATGGCTATGACGGGGAGACAAGGATGCAATTCTTCGAGTATCGGTTTAGAAACAAACCCTAACCAAAAAAAAAACGCAAGATCTAGGTCAAAAATAAGGTGCTTCTTACAATTTTTTTCGACCGTCGGGAATAGTTTTTGCGATTTTATGCTGTCTGCTCTATTGTCACCAGGGGATGCCAAGATGTTTTAAGAAGATTGCGCCAGTATGTTCGACGGGAGACACCAGAAATATGATGTAACAGATTGTGGGCGTTCCATCATGATAACGCACCGGAACATTTTTTTGTAAAAAGCTCAATGTGCGTACGTTCTCCAACTCCCGTATTCACCAGACCTAACCCCCTGGAACTTTTGTCTATATCCAAAACTAAAGAAATGTTTGAAGGGAAATACTTTGATAAGATAGAAGAAATAAACCAAAACCATCGATCGAGCTGAGAGTTGCCCAGACAATCGAATTTGAGAAACGTTTTGAGAGCTGGAAAGCTCGCACATTTATTTAAATATACGTTAAACACCTAGTTCAATTAGAACCTTGGCTTTCACAATCATAATAACCACAACGCACAGTATTGTCAAGGCACATCCCACCACAATTTCCGTCATCATTATGTGCTTATTTGCACTTCGTAGAAATGATGCTATGATAGGTAAAGGTTAGAGATAAGAAATCTTTCGAGTTCACACGCAATGGGCAGCAACGAAAGCGATCGTGCTAGTTTTGCTGTAGGGTGAGACGTGGAGTTCGTGATCTGCGACTTTGCGCTTCTAACGTACCGCATTTCCTCCATCTACGTTTTCCCGGTATTCCTCCTGACTGGATAACGAAGCACGAGCCAGCAGTGATACGTGTAGATTGCCCATTTGGAAGTGGGCGAAAGGCAGGTGAGAGCGGTGACAGACCGTGGTTGAGGCGCGAACCTGGGTCGATGCTCGCACCCAGCCAGAGGATAGCAATGTGAAGTCTCTCTCACCACACTGGAACCAATGGAGTTCGATAACTTTGGGGTAGCTGAACTCGCAAACATATAGCATTTTATGCACATCTATGCTCTAGAAGTCTCTCGAGATCTCAAGTATGATTGTTTCCACGTAGGATCGCAACGATGATAGGGATGAAAGTGCCGATGAGGAGATAAACAGGTAAGAGATATACTTGGCCACATAGTGAGAGAGAGATGAAACGGATAGCGTCCGCAAAACGTATGTGTAACAATTCGACGTAGGAAGCCGGGTACGGTTATTCATATTCGATACTTAAGTTATATCATCTCGACCCCCCAAATATTGTCCGCGGTGACTTTAAGATTGTGAGGTAATCGATTAGTTTCGGTGAAGGGGCGACTTCACTATGGGTCTAGAACAAGAGAGTCGACAGACAACTCAAAAAAGGGTATTTACAGAGATACTGTGACGACATTTAATGGAAAGAGTTTCTCCACATTAGAGTACTGTCTTTATCGTATTACTGATACAGATTCAGTAAATAACGCATAGGGGCAAAACAGTTTGACGTAAGCGGCATACGGCAGAAATATATTTTTTGCCAGCAAACTATTAGATGTTTAAATGCTTGTCGAGTTCAACACGCAACACAGATTTCGCAAGCCAATTTATACGAGTTTGTTTTTCGTATTTGTTTTTACCTATACATACAATAATGATACTACACGAGATCGGTTGTCTTCTACTGAAAGGTTACTATTTATTGATTGCGCCTCAAATAAAGCGCATATAACTATCATGTGACACTGATTGTGATAGGAACGCAAGATGTTACTTTGACATTCTAGTCATTTATTTTGATAATTTTTTTCGGCTTACCAACAATAGTCTGTCATTTCCTCCTTATCTTCTCCGAACATCAAGAACAGCAGCACTTTTATTAGCGGCATTTGGTTACATTGGTCCATACCGGAAAAAGATTCTTTTTATCCAGAGGAAATGTTATTTTGTCTCCATCGATTCTATTTACTATCTGCTGTTATTCATTCTAGATTGCCGCTCTCAATAACCTCAGTACACAGTGATAGAGCCAATCGCAATGCATAGATTTTTTCAGCTAGGCAGGACACGAGCTAACTCACGGTCGGGGTCCTATTCCATTCGCGTTGTCGCGGTGAGCTTTCAGTGCTTCACCCCCTTTGTACCCCTATCTCTTTCCCCATTACATATCTGCGGTGACGTATACCACGCTCGAGTCGGGCTATCCCCTACGCATATCCCCTGCCGAACAGGCGAAAACCTATTCGGCGAAATGAAGCCCAATCAGTTTCAACCAGCCTCAATTGGCGGGATGCACCTCTATCACACATGGTGACTACGACTAGTGTTAGGCAAAGGGACAAGTTTGATCCTCTCTCCCTCTCTACGTTCTGTTCCCCTGCATTCATCCCGTCCCTCCTACGGTTGGTTATCGCCGTGGTGGCAATTGCCGCAGAGGGGATGGCAGTGACTGTACATGAATGTTTGATAAACATCAAACCAACGCCTACCCAGCCATAAATACGTATTTCTTCCGTTGATATTCCGCTATGAGTCGCCCGCCGTTGACAGCTGGTCAAACGCTCGTGCACACATGCGTCCACACGACCAGGCATATGTACAGAATGCATGGGAGCCCTAAACAGCTTTTTTTTTTCAATTCAATTGGCATAATAAAGAAGCAGATGCAGGCAAAAAAGGTGGCCACGGTGCGGGCCGTATGGCAGCGTGTTGGTGGGCAAAGAGGTACTCATAGACATAAAAAGATATTTCGACTCACGAGTTCTCTTTCTTTGATGTTTTCTACTGTGTCTGGCTTGCACCGTTGCCGGATGGTCATTGTTGCCAAGCGTCGGTAACGAAAGTCATGCAAGATTTAGGACCGAGAAACGCACAGAGGCCTAGGTGACCAGACTTCGTAACACGAGAGATCAGCCGATTGCGTTTTTCAAAGAATCATAACACGAACGGGGGTAGTGCTTGAGGAGAAATCCCGACGGGAAAAGCGCAGATTCTTGAAGAAAGACACCTAGCGCTCGGTGCCGGGCAACGGCGCGGTAGTGAGTGTGCACACAATTATCCTAATTCTTTTTCTTTAGCGTCCGTCTTTTTAGGTTTTTGCTTTGAAAATAACTTATATTATTCAATCAGTGTCGAGATCATTCACCGCACTCGTTTAGGTCAGCTAGCAGCAGTATCCCAATGACTACTCAATGAGTGTAATAGTCGTTCTCTTACTCGCCGACGGTGTTAGTCAAGATGAAAGGCCTGAAGATTGTCAAATATGCGTACAAGTATGCACATATATATATACGAAACTATTAACTTTTTGCAATTATATCAATGTCGATGAGGTTTACGGGAAAAGTATGAAAGTGCAATTTTTTTATCCAGCTTAAGGCGCACCAACTGTGTAGTTGGAATAAACATTACTACTTTGTGTGTAAATAATGATCGAAACGTAAATAATTTATAAAAATATATTTCACTTAAGAATATGTTAAATAAAGAGGTATCATTTTTAATACGCATGTTTATTATTTTCTATTAAGTAAACGCAACCTTAAGAAAACCTGTACTACTAACCTGAATACACTCCGAGATAATTATGGTCGAACAACTCTCTAAAAATGCCAAAAAAGCCTGAGAACAGTCGAGAAATATGAATTTTACCGAAAAAGGCGCGCGAACATTTTCTGTTTAAAATTTTGCATATCGGATACTATAGCTCTGAGACCCTTCTTCAAGAAATGTAAATATTGTAGAATCTGTTAAAAGGAGTAAAATCAAGCAACCTCAATAAGAGCTGCTTTCGACAGATAATCTTCGTGCACTTTTCAGTAAAGCTCATTATTCTCGAAATATATAGAACACACCGAATAACTGATTACCTTATACATATATATATATACACACACACACACAAAATGCAAAAATGTGTGCCTATGCGCACGTAAATATCAGCTGCAGACGCTTTAAACGTGGCCAACTGCCCGTGGAAGCACGAAACGAAAAACTATAGTTAGATGGACAAGGGTACGACGTTATACCCCACACTTAAGCATCGTGCATATGAGTACCGTACTGCAGCCGCTTCCATCATTAACAGAGAAGCCGAGCAATACTCTTAGACAGGTCAACGTACAAAAGGATTTTTCAACAAGTAAGCCCATTTAGCCTTCTGTCTGCCCAATTGCTTGCGTACATCGACGCCTACTATATTGTTTATTACTATTATAATTCGTTGCCTCAAGAAAGTAAAGCTAAGCTACACAAGCAAGAGATACATACTCACAGATATTGAACAAGAGGTAATTTATATATGAGAAGCTATCGTCGCCAGTGTGACCACAAGATGGACTGGAAATTGCGTTAGTTCATTCTTTTTCACGTGATTCACTTGTACAGGCCAACGTAAGTGTTTGATAATTTGTGACATCAGTATTAGAAGCTAGGCGTCACAGTAGATGTATTATCTCTCTTATGTATACCTCCTGAATGGAGGACACGTCTCATATGATTAATCATTACTATCATTATCAAAATGTACTACGTCGTAGATGAGTATGATGGTAATCACGTCGCAGCGGGAATCAATGGTACAAAGGCCACCTGATACGATGAGGGCCTATAAGCCTTTGATACGGTGGTAAGTAGAGACGGCCAACCCCTGCGAACGATTCTAACAAGAATTAACTGCGCTATATCTATTTCTCGGCCACGAGGCAAGCGTTCTACTCGCGCAACAAACAACTAACACGGTCATTCGTTATCTTTCGAGCTATACGGAGAACAGTGCCTCCGTGGATTTCATGTGTTTCAGCGCCATCACTGCCACGAGATTGATTTCACGAGCTTCAGTTGATGTAAATACTGCTGGGCAGATGCTCGGCTGCATTATGACGATGCCGTGCTCGGAGCAGACGCAAATGATCTCAGTAGTTCTGACGACGATACATTCCTTTGATTGTCAGTGAGGCCCCGTGCATGTCACACATACTGTATAAAGTGGTGACTGACTCATCAACTTTCCTTTTCCAGTTCCTCTCCCTGTTTGTCTCCTTGGCGCAAACCGCAGTGTTGAAGCGGACTCATACCCAGGCACAATGTCAGGAAAGCACCAATGAAATGACGAAGGCAACCAGCATCGATATCTCCACCAACGTCCGTTCACTATTCACCAACTCACGTGCATTCGCTTGCGGCCTCATCGAGTGACTGACTGACTGTGCACCCGTAGTGAAGGATTCCGGCTTACAGCAGTAGCGACATACGGCCTCGATGATGACAGTATTATACGAGGCACCAAGACGCCGACGCAATAGCCAGAGGAGCGACGCGGATGGGAGCGGAGACCCGACCAGCTGCTGAGAACGAGCAGTGAGTGGCTGGCTGGGTGGGCGAAGGAGTCAAGCCAGTCAACCAACGGACGGATGTGGGCTATCTACCACGCGCGACAGCGATGACAACAAACGACTCCGATGACTGCCACTGGGCCTATAACAACTGCTTCTACCACCGCACGAGTCGACCTCAAAGCAGAAGGGGGAAGAGCAGTAACCGGAAATGAAGATTCGAATTTGGTGGTGCCTTTCCTATCCCCCTCATTACATTTACTCGTTCAGTCGACTTTGTATTCTGACTTTTCCCAGCCTCGCAAACTGCTCTCGTCCAGGATGCGGCTGGCGGGCCATGAACGTTACCAACTGCTACGAGAGCGTAGCACCAATAGTTCAGATACAGAATGACAGGATCGGCTCGGAGTTCAGTTTGACAACGTATCGCAAACGAAAAGTCGATTGTGGAGGAAACTTTTGAAATGCTGGTTGAATGAGTGAACTTAACGGGGGAGTAATGGGCACCGATGGCAGCGGCGCAAGTAGCAGGAGAAATGGTAACTGAGACGGAAGTAAGCGGGCGGGTAACTTGGATTTCTGGCTAAATTTTTCGCGAATATGTGGAGCGCGTTGGTAGCACGATACATATGGGCAGCGGATTATAGAGAACCGGGTTGCTCGCAAATGATAGTGTGTGCTCTAAGAAAATGGCCGAACGAACTAAAACTCGTCCTATATGGCGGTGACTTATCCAACGCGGTGAAAAGCGTGAAGTAAGCTAGTAAATCGTTTTGGAGCCATATCGGAATAATTACAATTAGAGCTAATGTTAAGCTGGATAATAAGTTGCCACGTCTTTTTACTGAACTGAAAGTATTACTTCACAATCCGCCCATGACGATAGGTTATTATACTATGTATCCCCCGTCATTGTTCACAAATTTCTCCAACCTTTCGATCGAATAATAGATGACATTTTGCTACAAGGTAGCGGGTCTTGTCTTGGAAAAGTTTTCCAAGTACGTTTTGAGCTATTGATATGTGTCGAAGATAGGGCCACAACGGTAATTCCCCGTTGAAAGAAAAAGGTAAAAATCCATCCCGTAAAATCCGCAAAGTATAGAGGATGCAACGAAGCCTTATATCTGAAATCCAAAGAAGCAGATTTGTGGTATTATTTGATATTGCCTAGTTAACGGAATTGAGCCAAATAATCGACTGTCTCGTTCGGATGAAACAATTTCCAGTGAATTAGGCCTTTGCAATTCTAATAAATGCCAGACATAATTTTTTTAAAGAAGTTCTAGTTAGCTCCTGAGACCTCGGCTTTTTTCTGATTTCCTGTTTTCCTGAGAAACGACTTAAATTTTTGGTTTACATCATTTCCCATTACCGGTGACAATTCAGAATAGGAATCGATCATTGTGGCTGCATAACGCCCGATATCGGACGAGATGTACTGATGTAACGTTGCACTGTAATTCTCTGTTGGATCGTCTGTAAGGTACCTACGCTTGGAGTTTTTGTGTGAACCTAAAAGACTTGAAGTAGTTAACAACAGCCTTGAGGCTTCAGCCCATCTCTTCGACTATTTCCGGGGCCGTTTCTCGGCCGTCATCCTTCAAAGGTGCTTTCAGAAACCTCAAGTCGATCATAAAAGAGCACATACTCTAGATTTTTGATGCTATTTTCGAACATAATAAACCATTCTTGAGCAGTCTTTCGGCTACGGTGCCGTAATTGTACGCAAATCAGTACGGCGAACTGCCTTAGCTTCGACAAAATGCATAGTACAAAAGGTGAATAAAAATGCACTTTGCTTCCAACAAAACACCCATCTTCGCGGCGTTTTTTCCAGTTCACTCTCGACGCGGTACCGTAACAGCACGCAATCTGTCAGAAGTAAACAACAAACGAGGAAGTGGGAAAGGCGAGTTGTTTAAAAAAGCGCGCAAACATTTTATCCAACCTAATAATAAAAACTAGCCCTCTATTGGTATAAAAAAAACGTGCGACAAACGTACAATCACAGAGCTGATTTCCGTATTTCTTGGGAGCTCGATGCGTTCGTTCCGATGGAATTACTAACTTTCATTCATAAATCTATTCATAAATCTTCCTGACAAGTCTTCATTCCGTCCCATTCTCAAAACGAGTATGAAGTCTAGCTCATTACATAAAAAAGCACAATAGACAAGTTGTGCCTTCCAAAAAATCCATCAACGCACATCCTATCTTCTGATCTTTTTCTTTACGATGCTTTTTGCCCGTGGGCTAAGGCGCTTGCAAAATTGCGATTGGCTAGTTCCTCTGTCTCGCTCTCTCTCTCTCTCTCTCTCTCTCTCTCTCTCTCTCTCTCTCTCTCTCTGAAGCGAGACAGCAACCCTGAGTAGATGCAACTAATAGAAAGCTGTCGGGTGCTTTTCAGCGTGTGTGAAGTTCAGCGGCTTGTCGCTCTAGTCAAGCCTACCACGGAGGATTTTTGAGGATACTCATACAGACGAAACATGCTTACGTACAGCTGTACTAGTTCCATCCGAACTCGTTAATCTGGGTGTCGTCACGCACACGAGCGCGCACTTCGTTTTTCACTACAACCAGCGAGGCACGGCCATTGTAATCACCGCCATGGCCACTGTTTCCAATTTTGATCCAATGCCTTACTAGCTAGCTGGCTGCTTTTCTGTACATGTTTCATGTCGTCTCTTCTCCGGCCCCTCCCTTCACTCGCCCCTTCTAGTTCGTATGCCTCTACTCAGCTGCGCAGGACTAGTACATAAGTGTATTCTTTAATTGCTCCTCGTTACTGCCGTTCACACACTCTACAACCAATAGTTCACATTTGAATACGAGTTCTCGCGCGTCAAAAACCTGTCGTCTCTCGTCAGACTGCGACAGCCACCAAATCCGTGCAAGAGGTGACTGCCGCTGTTACTCCTGCCGAGACTGAAGGAGAAAAGGATCGTTCGTCTCGCGCCCGTCCTTCTTTCAGCCTAAACGACGCCGAGAGGACCGGGAAACAGCAGCAGAGGCAACGATGGAAATGGGCGGTGCCTACGCAGGCGACACGGCAGCGAAGTGCTGCTGCTTGTTCGTCGTTCGTTTGGCAGCTGCGTTCCTTTGGTTTCCTCCTGTAGCAATAGCAGTAGGGGGGCGACGGCAGGAACAGATGTCAGAGCAGTCAAGTCGTCAGTCTTGACTTGCTGGAACCAAAATTTGCACCACAGCCAGCGCAGATACAGCAAAAGGCGGCCCAGAGAGAAGCTACAGCAGCGTCTAACAACTGCTAGGAGGAGCTGACAGCAGCTGCCTGCACACTCAGCCACAGCAGCCTTATGCCCAGTCTAGTGGCCCCTTATGGCGCTTATGTTCTTATTCGGATTCGTCTTATTTTGACATCGCTTTCTTTCGTTTCTCATCTTGCCCAGCCGACATCGAGGAGAGCAGGGGAAGCAGTTGACTCAAATTTACGGAACTTGTTGGAACGCGCAGACGACAGATGCGGTAGCGGAGCTGGCGAAATCGGCGGCAAAAATGGTGACGACGACTAGACTTGAAATAGACGAGAGGGGGAAAAGAGTCAAAAGTCAGGAAAAGACGAAGAACAGCGAACACGGTGAAAGGTGACGAAACCGTCACTGAACGGAAAAAAGTTCTTCTAACTAAGCCATTCACGCTTTTAGCTCTGATGTTTCTCGCTGTATATAGCTTGTTCAGTTAAGACTAGTTCCTGTAAAATGCATTGTTTAATAATCAAAACTTAACTTGAAAGTTGGGCCTTAATTCACTGATAAAAAGGCTCTACGAAGCCAACGAAGAAAATGCGTATATTAAGGTTCCTTAAAGGCATTCACCATTCATTCTAGTAGCTGTATATTGTTAATATCGCATCGGTACGACCGTGGTAGTCTTCATTGTTTGAATAAACCATGCGAAGTTGCCGAGGTCCTCAGGTTCGACGTTTCAGAATACGATCTTTCCTTGTATCTATGTTACGGCGATAGCCAGTCGTTGGCCATTGGTGACCATACTTGAATGCACCTTCGAAATGACTCGGCTGAACGCGACTCATTTCAGCTAAACATGTTGGTGGAACCAGCAATAGTGGTGATTGTGGTACGCGCTTCCGTTGGCAGAAGACTGGACGATGATGGTCGATAAGCTAGCCATAGCGGTCAACCGTAGCTGCTTCATAATTCCGTAATATATGCACATAAACATAAACAATACGTAGCGATTTCATTAAGTAATGCAGTACCTTACAGGTATGCGCCGACGCGCATAGACACTTAGCCCCTATGTTCGATATTTACAGAACTAACTCGAAGCACCATCATTACAGTTGCCGTGTATTGCCTTGTACATATAGCAGCTGTATTTGCCACTTTAAGGAAACGTATCTACTTAGGCCCGTACCCTTGTCCTATTGACTTTGCCTGTTCAGCTTGTTGTAGTAGCTCTATCTGTGATTGTGACCGATGTGCCTGCGTATACACTTGTTTATTTAGTAATTCCAACTCGAGTAAATATAGATATAGTCAGCCAATCAGTCTCTCTCTTTCTGTTGTTTTTCTGTTATTCCTTTACATGTGTAATTTTCCTGTTTTCAAGCCCTCGGCTTGCGTGTCTTAGGGCATCCTGGCGTACCTGCACACGCATAAACAGTTTCAGACTAAATCAACTAAGACAGCCACCTACCTATACGATATGACAAGTGGCTCAAACACTCTCCAGACCGCTTGAGACTGGGTACACACTTTAAATTTCCCAACTTTTGCGGCTGGTAGGACGGACTAGGGTTTTGTCGGGCGCCGTCGAGCCGAACGCTATTTTCAGTCTGTGCCCTGCCCCAGTTCCATCCCGCTGCCAGTCGCTCAAGTCGAAGGAGAGAACGCAGCGATAGGAGCGGGAAAAACATTGCAGCAAAAGCAGTACTGCAGTTGCTGCGGTCCCATGGAGCGAAACCCCGTCCGCCACCGCCTAATCCATGTATGGTCGTAGCAGTATCGGGGACAATAGCGGCAGGAGCCGCGCTGGCAACGGTCCTTCTGGTATAATGTTTGATCAGAGAAAGTAGGTGAGCGAACCGATCAGTTGATGTGGATTGAAACGTTACTCAAGCCACTGCAGGGTGTCGTAGTGAGAACGCATACAAGCCAAGAAGGTAGAGACAGCGAGTCCCTTCACTATCCTATCTCTCCCTCTGTATACGCGGGTGACTCTACTATTTGCTGTAGTAGATAATGGTTCAACTACTAGAGAGCGTGTGGAACGACGGCTGGCGACGGCAAATGCAGGCGCAATACTTCATTTGCTTCATAGTCTAGGCTTCGATTGTGCTAATGTCAACCGCAGTTGTCATTGCCACTGTCAAAGCATTTCCATAATGACTAGGATTGTGAGATTACTCGTGATCATTATTCGGCCTTGGTAGGTGTGACAGTACCTTAATAAAACGCTCTCGTTGCTGGTGGTAATGGATTGTCCTTGATTCGCCTTTTTTAATAGGTACGTCATTAGCCATTTCTTAAGCTAACACGACACAGTCGTTTGGGGTAGATACAGTTACGATCTCGAGGACCCATTGGGTTTGTTGCATGCCCTATACGCAAACGGTTAGTATAGTGCCATTACATATTTCTTTCTTCAAAATGCTAATATATGTATTACTAAACGCCTGTTACGGTGCGAACGTAAACCTACGAGTATTTCTTAATTAAGCTACCTGATCATCATCAGAACTATAGGAACTACTCGTATGAGAATTTAGCTATTACGGTGGGCCAGAATACGGAAGATTCTTCTAACTAATTGGCTTTTATGTCACATAAGTCAGGTAATATAAATCGTGTCGGTTTGTCGTTGATATTATTTAAAAGCTAAGGTTTTACAGCACGTGAGTGATTTTTACCAGAAAATCATTGTACCAGTAGAACGTTATAATAAGGACCCAATAATAAGGCTGCTCAGGCCCATGAAAAAACCTATGCTACTAATATTCAGGATGCATTATTCAAAGAAACGTCCCAAAGGTGGTTTTCGTTTGAGAACTTTCGATACAAAAAATGCTTCATGTAACCAATTACGAACAGAGTTGGTAGGGTTTTTACGGAAGTTCAGCAGTATCACCATGTAAGTAGGCACGACATTGTCGAGGAAGTGAAAACAGGAGGAAACAATTACAACAACTTGAAGAAGGCTAGAGACAAAAAAGGCTCAATGGTCCCATGAATTGATTCAGAAGAGTTTTCCTGAGTGTATTTCTATATGTAACGTCAAAAAACCAAATCATTTCCAATGTGATTGATTTCGGATGGTAAAAAGCGGTTCATATAATTCGAATTAACATGATGAGAATAAAAAGAAATTATGCACTCTAGGCTGCTGCCGCTTAGAAAACCTAATAACAATTTTATAATTATATATAACAACCTTGCAACAGTTAACAAGCTTGCAAATAAACCGTTGAAAAAATCCGCCGAAACCGATGAGCAAAAAAGACTTCGTCCTTCGTTTTCACGTTTTAGCTAACCGGTAGAAGTTGAGCAGACTTGGGTAATAAGTTTTAATGTAGCCTCCGTATAGTTTGAAATTTGCGCCATCAGACTGCCATCCGTTTCGGTGCACGCAGAACTCCTTCAACCACGTTCATTTAGTTTTAATGGAGGAATACAAACATAATTTGTCAGAATTGTTTGCAGAGGCACCACAGATGTACGACAGCGATGGGATTATGGTGTTATGAGGAAAAAAAACCAAAAAGTCACTGATTGAAATAGCGCATATTTAATTTAGTAATGTTATTTAAAGGTACAAAAATGACGAAGAAGCACGGAAGAAAATGAATCTTTGCTCGATTTGAAACTAGGCTCGCCTGATACGTCCTTAACTTTATTAAGCTAACACGTTACCACTACGCCACCCGGAAAACAATTACTGCATCTAAAAACACTATAGATAATTTTAAGACCAGGCGCAGCAAAAGTAACAGCAGTAAATTTGACGATTTTTATCGTAACGATAAGCCACTTAGATTAAAGGGATTCTTTATTTGTTATTAACCTTTTGTGTTTTACAATACTGTACAATTACACAGTTAATGTGATCCACAATGTCGAGACGGCTAAAATAGCCATTCAACATAGTAGAAAACACTAGTTTACACCTGTAAAGGTGCGAGAGTAGCGTACGTACTGTAGGAAAAACCGAGGACGGAGTCCGTCTTCGAGCCATGTGGCGGCGACGTTTCATCATGGCTCATTTCGTTCGTTTGCTGTAACTAGCTGAAGGTAACTTTTTCTGCAGGGCTAAAGTTCTGCGCCGATGTCGACCTATGTTGCACTTACACGATCCATTAAAGGCGCAGCCAATGCAAACGTTTAGCTTCAGTAATAACAATAATGATAAAAACACTGATCACCTTTCTTCAATCACTGACAGCAGCAGCAGCAGCACGAAACGTTTCTCTTCTCTGTTATCATATTTGTCCTGTTTTAAGGCATGATACACATCTGACACTTGAGAATTCGTCACACACGATCCGACCGCTGCTACGAAATCTAGTCCTGGATATAATGCTTTCCCCTGATATTCTATAGCATAATTAAAAACAATCTCAGACAGACGTCTGATTTCCGCAGCTGATCAAGAAGATTTTTCGTACGAGTTTCCTTTCAGCTCCTGTCACAGCGTTACGGTCGCTGTCAAAGATTCACTGTTTCACGATTAATTGCTACGGCCGAATGGAACACAAAATGCATGTTCTTCTTAGCTAGCCAACTTCACTGGCCTCATTAACCCATCCACACTATTCGCATCAATGTATCGGTATCATCATAACATTTAGTTAAACGGTATAGTCAATGACAAACACTACCATTAACCCGACTCATTATTCGATATACACACTCATCGCGACGAGAATGTCTTACCGGCAACGAGGGTCCAACGCTCGAGCAACGCCAATCGTAGGCTTACGGCAGACTGACCGAGATCCTTTTTAAGATCATGGTAGCGATCGTTACGTGGCCCTTTTAGAAGTCTGGGGACTTGCCACAGGTATGCCGACGACCACGCGTTCCTATTGATTTACGCAACACGCATACGCCGCCATACAGAACCCATACACTGAATTTCTCAGAATATTACTCACGCAGTTTTAGTTTACGACGAATCTCGGCTTTAGGCTGTCTTCCTGCCTCCACATTCGGCAGGGCTTACGATGTTTTTCTAACCGATTTATTGTTGCGTTTTACCTTAATACCGTAATAGGGTAACGAGGTGTAACCGAGTCGATTGCAAACCAGACAACCTTTACAAAGTTGTTAGATACCTAAGTGTTTCGAGTGTGCATAGTGGACACAGTTTATGATGGTGACCGCAGCGCAAGCCGCTTCGCACCGTTTCAACATCGAAATAAGGAAAATAAACTAGGTGAATGATTAGGCCGTTAACGATACACGCTTTGTCTTCGTATAACGGGAACGATTACCCAACAAACGTCCGTGCGCGAAAAGACAATCCGTTGACATCGCTGAGTCCTCTAACGATATCATGTTATCGCTTGTCTGTGTAACTATCGTACAAGGGCGGCTTGATATTAGCTACTTAGCAATGGTGGGCTGGTAAGGCATTGCACACACTTGCGTGCATGCCGTGCCATCATATAACGTACATGCTGGCCAACGCGGAGGACGAAACGTGCTGATCAATGGGACACGTTCATCGAACGGCAGCTTAAAACTGTCGCTTTTTATTAGCTTTGGGAAGAACAAGATGCTTCATCAGCCCTAAACTATTCTACATTACGCGGGCAAAAGTATCATCCCATAGACAGGAATTTACGTCGTCGATAGTAGCTTAAACACCGGTGCATATTGAGCGTATGTGATAACGTATTAAACATTTAGCACAAAATGCTTTGTTTGACCGTTGTGAATCTGCCTTTCTTTCTTCTATATATTTGAAATAAAAATGGATAATTATTATCTTGTAAACTCAGCCTCGTCTTTCACCTTCTTGCCCCTTCCGCTCATTCTTTACACAGTTACATCTTGCTGTTCCGGTTCACGCCAAACTGTCAACGTACTATGCTCAAACACAGATTTCGAACAACGAAGAAAAGTCATTGATGAGCTGCAATAGACAACAACAATTATAGTCAATGCATAATATAGAAAATGGTCCCGGGTTTACTTCGTTTCTCGCTGACAGTATCATCCGATACTCCTATCACTCGGCAGTGATACAGCGGCCAGACAACAGTAAGAAAAACTAGCGCTGCTGCCATTTTTGTGGCAAACCGGGTACGGTCTTCAAATCGCAAGGAACGAGAGTATTGGACAGATGCCCGAATTTCCGATTGTTCGCCCGAAAGCCAACAAATCATACTGAAGGTTATAACGCGACTGCTAATATATTATTATGCCATAAAAATGGTCGTGGACAAATCAACCGGCGGCCGATAACTAGACATTAGTCCCGTCATTTGTGAGACTGATGTTGATTATACACTGTCTATAAGGGGACTTATGGAAATGATAATATCAACGCGACCTAACTCGTAGTTGTTACGAAAGCGGCTTACATTTATCGACTTTTTATCTATATTATCTAGAGACGATCTGTAAATAGTTCCACTGCTTACTAGTCAACAACATAGGTTTGGTACAGTATATCTCTGTATAGTAGAAGGAATACGCTTGCGGCTTAAAAATAAATAATGGCTCACATAAAGTAGTATTATACCGCCAATATTATTACTATGAGTATTGTGCGTATATCCTCGTCGGGTATTGATTTTTTTTTTTCACTCGCATCATCTCAGGATAAAATTGTTACCATTCTCATCATTATTCATGGTAGCTAGCAAGGACAAAGGCGGCCTCTAGTTCTACAGCAATCGAAAGGGACCGGCAGGTAGACACTAGTGTAGTCGAGACGAGTGCCTCTCTTGAACGCTTACGGCCGATTATGTCGACATTAGACCATCTTCGCTTGTCGAAACAATGGCCTTTGTGAAGGAAGATGTCTACGTATTTCTGCCTTCAGAGACTCACGAATAAACAACGTTGCTGCTGCTGCTGCTGCTGCGTGTAATTATGCACACTTCAAGATCGTCATTGCTTTTATAATGACGTAAAATGCTAATGTTGTTGGACAGATTGGGGACACGGACGTCGTTGGCCATGCGATTCGTACGTACAAAAGCTCGGCTATGCTGTAACCGATCAAAATGGTCTACCAACACCGAATTGTCAATAGCAATTATAATAAATAAGTATTCTACATATTGAAATCCTTTAAATAGCGTCGAGGAGAACGGGCCAGTCTTAGCTACGCCCTGTAACACATAGAATTCGCCCTGGAAAAAAACCTATAGTACGTCTCAAATTCACAGTCTCTTATAGGTCCTATGTATATTGTGTGTATATTCCTTTCGCTATGAAATGTTATTCATGCCGCTACGGTTTTTCTGCACAGCAGTACATGGGTCGATCTGTATGCTCATCGCGCTATCTCGCTCTATGCAATTGTATCCATTTCCGATTGGATCGAAGGCCAGCAGCGATAGTATCAGAACCCGGCTTGCTCTTATCCGTTCGTCACCCGTACAGGGAACAAGCTGACCCTTCAACGTGTTCACTTTATCGCGATTACGTTTGCAAACTATTTCTCTAATCGCTAATGACTACGGAGCAGCAGGCAAACGGGGTAGCGATAACGACAGCAACGGGACAACCGTTATTATAAGTGCTGCTAACTCTGCAATCGTTTGCGTCATTTCGAAGCTTTTGTTGTATTTTCTCTTTCGTAGTCTGGCTGGCACCATCCCATCCCAGTCGGGTTCGTCATTCTGCGAAACAGCGGTATTATCAATGCTGCTGTAGCCTCCTGCTACTGCTGGCAAACTTTTTGACGAACGCAACACTTTACCATAGTTATCCCAAGTCCATACCTTGTACGCTCATCATAGCGTAGCACTATTTTCATTATTGGTTTGCGAGAGAAAAAGGTCCTCCTTTCGTTATGTCTACAATTAGGATGTCGAGGTATGGTGCTGATATAGTGCATTTGCACATGTGTGATACAACAATGACCCGGGCACGAAAAACTCTACAACTGTTGCCACGTTCAAGCATACTATTTAAATGGTCCGTAGGGATATGATGTTTTGGGGGTCTGGTGCGAACGCTTCCTATTGCACGCACGTGAACACGTAAGTATATAATGGTGAAGTATTAAAGCAGAGAATAATTTGTTATTGACACGTTTTTTTTCAATTTTTTCTATTCTATAGCGAACCAGCTACGACTCTTCGTCAAAAACATATTGTGCCATCCTTGATCGGTTTTCAACTTCTCTTCGACCTTTTTTTCGTCCTATAATAACGATGGCAGGTGAGCCCAACCGACAACAAAGTCCACGAATCCTGGAGGATTCATCAACAAAAAGGAAAGCTAGCGTGATGACAACAGCCAATTCTCCGGAAGTTTCATCAGTTTGCCTTGACAGAGGAATCGTGACTTTTTGAGACCTCTCTTTTGTAACTCGAACCTAACCCACCACATTCCCGCCTGTCTCCTCACTGAACTCTTTATCCTTAGCCTCTTACAGGTTGGACAATCATTTTGAAATGACTCAAATTCTCGCAGGACTTGCAATCCTGTTCATATTTCACCAAAGACAGGAAGGCGTTTTCTATACCAAATTTACTAAACTGCATAAGGATGCGACTATTTGCAAGGTGATAGTGGCAGGCACTTGCTAGCCTTGGATAACTCGACTTGAACTGAGAAGTTATTTATATATACTTATTAGCTAGCAAGGATTCAAGCCGAGGAGTGTGTATATGTGAAACTTGCAGACATTCCCTTTATACTACTTCTACATCCTAGCACCAGCTTAACTGCAGTGATCTCTTTGCGCTGAAAGTGGCAGCGATGCTAGATTTTAGATTCAAGACGATCTCTCTTAGATTCAAGACCGGTCTCACTTATGCCCGTTCCGAATTGGGGCCGCAGCCAGTTGGTTCATACTCGCACGCACTAGTGATATGAGCGCTACCATATGTATTCAGGGGCATCGAGGCACAAACGAGGCCAAGACGATTCTATAGCGCAAGCTCATCCAAAATTTAGCTCGACTTAATTTCGGCTACTGAGCCGTCTCGTCCTTCGCTTTCCTCTACACTTCTTAACCAACCAAATCCTGGTTCCATATCCTTGAAATCAACGCCCAATGCAGCCACCGCTACGGCAAGCGACTGCCAACGAGTGGCTATGTTCTCGTTATGCTAATCCCGCAGGCTTCAATATCCTACTGAACTTTTGCGGCCGTATCTTCCGGCCGACTCCCACGGGCGCGCGCCCAGACCCAATAACTGCTCGTAAGCCTGTGAATGTGCGGACAAACAATGCCGCCACAGTGCGTGCTCTGTTCACCTTTCCCTCTCTTCCCGCGCTTATGCTTAAGCTCGGTCATTCTTCGCTACTCGTTCACTACCTCTCATTCTCTCACTAACTATGAGTTTCTCTCTGTTACGAGAGTCCGCGCACGCTTCTACTGAATAAGCGCTGCACTGCCCTTGGTGGTGGGTTGCTGAAGCGGAAAGCAATAGAATTTAGTTTAATTTGATTGGGAAGTCGCCACAAAGCTGCTGCTATTGCCACTAGACCATCGAACACCCGAAACTCCACAGAATCCGTACATACTCTAAGTCGTCTCGTTTTCGATTCCTTTTTTCCTTTTTCATTCAGAGGCCCGTTCATTGAGTGCGATGCTCCTTTATGCCTTGCCGATGCCTTCGGCCACACCTGAATACGTCAGGTTAGGAGCTGCCGAACTACTAAGGCCATACAGATGCACAGACACACACACAGACACACACACAGACACACAGACACACACACGCACACACAGACACACATGAACACCCACGCACGACACACCACACACACACACACACATACGCATGCACACACACATGTACACTCACACACCAACACACACACACAGACACATACACCATACACACCCATACACATACACATACACACGCACACATACACACACACACAGATAACTTGTAGATACTGTTCATACAATATCAACCTTTTTGACCTAGCACCCTACTGCAGCAACTACCTTGGCTGTCTTCTTTGGTTTTTGGAAAAGTTCTTTTTATTAAGTTTTATGTCATAACCTGCGACAGGCAAAGGTCTTTGTGCCGAACCTGAGAGCTCTATAGCCCAACTGAGAGAAACCTCCCGTCGCTTTGGCTGCTCAAGCTCTCCTTTTTCGCTATCGTCTAGCAGTTGAAACGCGGCAAGCCGGGAAAAGTCCAATTCGAATACCATCTCGCCACTTCCACTGACCATTTCGGTTAGGCTTCTTCTTGCACTCCACAACTGGAAGCCTTGGACAGATGGTTCAGTCGAGCCCTGCTACAGAGAAGTAAACAACCACAACTGTGCAATGAAAACTACATTGGTCGTGATTCCCCCATGACACACCCCACCATTTTCTTTCTTTCGATTTCGCTTCACAGAGTCCCAAACCAGATCCGAGATATAACGACACAGTGAGAAGAAGAGAATATAGAATAAACAGGTATCTGGGATCTCCTAGGCGGATTTGGCCTGTACGGGCGAGCCATTCGTAAACAGTGTACACCATATTGGATCCCTGGATTCCATCACTGAGAAAAGAAATCGGTTCGATTGGACGTTATGAAATTGCACGTAACCTATTTTTGTAGGTCTGTATGTGCGTTAGTGAATTTACTTTCGCCGAGCGAATTGCCCTTCGACAGTATCGTCTGGAAGGAAAAGCGGCGCCTTATGCCAACCCGACCCAGCTAGCCTCAACGGTCGTCTAGAGTTATCAGCCAGCATCTGTTCAAATTCAACTGAGCAACCTTTACCATCCCCCAATACTACACCGTATTCCTATTCCCCATCACAGAAAAATTCATTTCGAGAATTTATCTCAGACCAACAGTTCATCAGTTCAACCAGCCAGACTTTTCCCTTAGATCGACTAGGGTACCAAGCATAAACTTGAGGACCGGGCCGTGTTGCCACGCGGATGAATAATGAGTCGACTTATTTTACACTCCCGCAATAGAAGTTTTTCCATAGCAGTAAGTAGCGAAATCATGTCGATAATTTGTGCGCTTCGAATATATTGACTGGTCACGCACCGGAAGGAACTATTATAACATATAAAAGAAGACAGTAAAAACAATACTTGACTCCGCTGTGCCGGCGAATCATCAGAAGTCCTTTCGACGTCAAACGACGCCGTTCATTGCTCCCCTGTGAGCGGCAGTTTCGTGGCAACGACTATTCAACATCCAAGGGGATTGTGCCAGATGATCCGGTACCGATGCGTATACATCGTTGATGGCCGACGGTCGACCGAACCGTCGATCGCAGCCGATACTACTTTTTCGGGCCCACCAAAAGGCCGGAGAACTTTTTCTGGTTGCTTCTCGCGTTAGCTGCCACGACTATGCAGAGGACTATGTGGGTGACGATTGTGCTGGCTCGTTTTGCCCATTGGCACCGGGTTGTAGCTCCCGCTGGGCCGACTCTAACAGGCGCATCGTCGCTTGCATCGTCAAGAGAACACCAACATGATGCTAAAGTCTAAATACTATCGCCACCACTCGATCCCCGCTCGACCGCCATCGCTGCTATTGCTCTTATTTTGTGTGGTCGAACCGACGGAGTGAGCGAGCGAGCAAAGGGCCGAGAAGGGACCGCGAAAATACCTTCAAAATGCTCGTTTCGCATCGAGCTTCGTTGCCCTGTCGGGCAGATGACCAGCGCCTGGATCGTGGAATCAAACACAACCGGACAAAAGACGACGAAATTCACGAAGGAAGCCAATAGAAGAGGACGGAGTTAACGTGGTTTATTTTTTTTAGTGAAGCGAAGATAGGAATATTTGCATTTTCAATGCAAATTATTCTGGCTGTTTTGAAAGAGAAAGGCAATACTGGGAAGTCCTATCCCCCTGTAATTATTAGTAAATTGGTCCCGATATGGAAAATACCATATGATGAACAGTGGTAACGGGCCCAGATAATGTATTCCTGCCTTTCTTGTGCCGAATCCAAGATGTGTTACTGGCGTTTTGGGTAACTTCTTGCAATACTCAAGATAAACAATAATCTAATTAAAATTATAGATTCCTTTGAATCCCTTGAATGCTACAATATAGGAAAAGCTGTTAGATTCAAATTAAAATTATGAATACCTGAATACATCGCCCCGTTAACGATAGATGGGTTAAATGCGATACAGGCTGTGATAGCACATCACTTTGCTTATTCCATGTTTGGATCTATTAACTCTGAATCTATGAAAGAGCGTGCGAAAAAGAAGATCACTGAAAACTTGTTTTTTTTTTAACTCCAACAGCAACGAAGTAGCATAACATATTCAATTCAACATAAATTCAAAAACGAAGTCACCATGATTTGGGTCAAATAGTTCGATCTTAACGAAAAAAGATATGCAGAAACAAAGCAGAGCCGAAACAGGCAGTCTGTTATAATAAAAAACTATAAACGTTATTTTGCTAGAACTTGATACTGCTGATAAATAGAGAGGAACAGTAAAGATGGCCTATGCAACTATCGGCAGCTGTTTGTTGTCATTAAATATCGCTAGGAGCGCAGTTAGCATAAAATCGTGCGACATTTCGAATATCTTCAGCATTTGCTGATATGCGTTAACGATTAAACATGTCTGCCGTCTCACAAGTCTTGCCACCGAGGAAACGTTTGAGCTGGGCAAAGCAACGCCTGATAGATAAGGCCCACAAAATGTCAGCACCCCTTTCGTCCTCCTAATTATATCTTCTGGGTTCTTTAAAGGGATGCTATTGTAAGGAACGCTACGAATTCAATAATATGCACAAATATAGAACGTAAAAAATTTCAAAGCCTGTACACTTCTTGTTAGCCTTCGGAAAAATGGTCATACGTATGCATCCGCCGGGCGATATGGTGTAACTGTTTAAGATCGCGTCATAAGCCAAACACTTAAGTGCAGCTGAGTTCGGCAAATCGCCTGTACTACATGAGTATGACATACGCAAATAGCATTTTTACCTCACTTTACATTATTCTCGATTGTGAAATGGGTTTACCAATTTCTCTAAGATGACCGGGCCTACCAAATCTTATTAATTAATTAATGACCATCTTAACAAGGGCTGTTGTTATTACCATGTAGCGTTCTCATTACGCTAATTATTTAGTTGTATAGTATGTGTATAAGACGGCTTGTTCGGTGCCCATTATTACAGAAAAGTTCGTGATGAAATTTCACTATTATTATTCCTAAACATAACTTGCGCTAATTGTACATTGTCACCTTTAAGTTCGTCTCACGCTTTAGGGTTTGTGATTTTTAACCGATAGCCACTAAAAACGTCGTTGTTCTCAGACAGTGTCCCGAGAATCCTCCATTTCGGGTTAAAGTCAGGCTTTCCGCGCTGATACCCGTACTGGCCGTTGGTGCTACTTTGAACTATATTCTACTATGCTCTATGCGAGTATTCAGGCAACGCAGATCGAAAGCAGAACTATCCGAAAACAGAGAAGACACATCTGCAGCGGAGCGATAGCAGCGTTGCGGTTACCACTGTGACGCGTTACCAACATTTAATAGGTGGCCGACCAAAAAGTGTTTGTCTGACTGGCTGACGTAAATCGTCGCTGTGAACCACCACAGCGGTAGGATCGTCTTGCCAGCACAAAACACAAGCTAATTTCTTTATTAAACAAACAAGTCCCAACTGAAAATCACCCCACAGGATCGTCCGGTGGGCGTTCTCGCAAGCAACGTCTGAATAGAGTACGGTGGACCATCAGCGTGCCCGCACGTCAGAGATACATTATTGCTGCTTGCGACCATTCAGTTGGATGGCTGGGCCATGACAACAAAGCGGCCATGTGTCAAACAATCGTCGAGTCGCAAGACTTCGAATCGAAACGGTTCTGCCGATTCTGAATAATTGTCATCGTTGACAAGGAAGAAGGTCAGCTTGATGTGAAGCAATACATTCGATAAACCTATTGTGGCCTGCTTGTATAAGGTGCCGTTAAAATGACACGTCACATAAACACATGGTGGCTATGTACTGTCATAAACCGTTCAATATTTACTGAGAAGGAACAGTAAAGCTGCGTCGGTCTTTCACGAATAGCGCTTCCGTTATCATCGTTGGCTAGATCATTGTATAGCCCGATAATTTCTAGCGGAAGAGAAGAAGTAAAACACAGCATTTTCAACAAGAAGAAATAACGTTTTCTTGTGGTGCCTGCAGCTAGGTGTGATTGGCCTGATCGAGCGAGGTAAAAATGAATTGACCTGTTTACCTTTGCGTATTAAAAAATAAGCTTTGCGTCGATCCTAAGCTCGTTCAAATGTACAGTAGATCAATATGTGAATGTATGTATTTATATATAAATGTACATGAAGGGGGGATTCTGCGGACCCTCTCTGACCAAGCACGACTTGACCGGCGGTACTGCGTGCATGCACGGAAGGCAATCTGTTTAAAAAATCGTTCTATAACAAATCAGCTTTAAATACTTGCAATATGCTTTCGGGTTTACGTGACTGCACCAGCCACAATCATAATTTTACATTCGCATTCACATATAGTAACAGCGTATTGTTAAAGGATAATGGTAAATATATACGATGATCGCTGCACTAAGGAAATACAATGAAGTTAGATTCTTTTTTTCCGGTGCACTGTATTTTTCAAGTAATCATATACCTACTGCTACAAATAGGATCAGCCGAAAGTAAATTGAGGTCTGATCATACTCCTAACTTTCGGCCAGTTTGCGACCATCGTGAAAGGACGGCATGACGTACGGGGATCCCGCTGCTATCTGCTGTGCTACTGGTTGCGGGATGTACCTCCCGGTTCGATATGTACAGGAAGGGTTAATAATCAATAGCTGCACATTTTAGTTTTGTTCAGAGACCTTAATAAAGCGACTTTTGACCTTTCATAGGATTTAGGCATACGACTTTGCGTTTTCTTTTAGGCTGATACATTGCTAAGTTGAGGTTTGCGTTTGTTCAACTAGAGAGATCTAAAGATCCAATTAGCCTAACTACTATCAACCTGGCGTCGTATTGAAAGCTACGTTATTGACTGTTGAATGGACACGTAAGCAGAGAATAAAGTAATTCAGTTCCCCTTTCGTTGGGAATGTTTTTTTTCATGATACTTGTCTTTGACAAATAATAATTAAGACATGCGGCCAACCTCCCGGCGATCAGAAACGTTCGATGTTTTGACGTCGAAATTATCGTTGATCAAACAAAATAGGTGCACATAAATGGAACAAAAAAAGAAAACAACAGCAAATCACTAAATATCGATTAAATATCGTTCGTTTCGCCCTTCCTCCCAAAAGAACACCTTAACCTAAAAATCTAGCGAGACCTAACCAACGCCATCTACCCGAGGTCGGCGTCCAAAATCAGCACATATCTTACCTATTGGTTTCATATAGCTAGCAGCCGATTCCGCAAGGTCAATAGACGCTTAATGTGATAATGGTAGTGGCCGGGCAAAGGAATGCCTACGTACACTCAATATTGACTTTTGAGCTCGATTTTTTCGCGGCTTTACCACACATCTACGGCCAGTAGATTTCACCGATGGAAATGTCTTATCTTGAACGGGACGACGGGTACAGCATAGGGCCATTAGCTGTTACATCCCACTTCCTCCTTCCACACAATATGCCCTCCGCAAGCTCGACCTGCTCTTGTACTTCCGGTGTTTTCTCATGGTGCGAAGGTGACCTGCCATTCTGAGAGCTGGTACCCTTTTGACTAGTCTCCATATAATTTTCAACAGTTAATTGTTTCGTTTCATGACTGGCAGACCATTGTCGCAAGCGTTTGCAGCTCCACTTGAATAGACAGAAAAAAAAACGGATGTATCTGATATTCTAATTATGTTTTCAGCTGATGACAGTGCTGATGTAGGACGGAATAATAGGCATGGCAAAAGCTCCACTTTCATAATGCTACTAGGCTTGTTATAATTCTTATACAGTTGTAGTTATTACATTTATTTGCTGTCAGATTTAAATATATAAGTAAGTCCAGTCGTGTACGATGTACACGAGCTTGCCGCAGGATTTCTGCTATAGTTATCTTTTTGCGCAGGACTTAAATACTGAAATAAAGTTTCCGCGACCTTTGGCTTATCGCTTTTTGGTGTTCGAGTCTTCTGGATACTACTAAAAGCCGTGAAGTGCTCTGAAGTGCTGGCTTGCGTAGCCGCGCAGCCTTCATATAACTTGCCGACGTTGTTAGTAACAGTTTCTCCGTTCACTCATCCATTCATCCGTCACAGTTCCTCAGTGAGGAAACCGTGATGCAGATTCAAATTAGCGTAGTAGCTTCTGCTATCTCGAGTAAAGTTGACTTAAGTGAACAGAAGGATAGTTCGAACACCCTATATATCTAACTAAAAATAGACCCATGAACTACATGTCGAAGCTTTCAAATCCACCCACTGTCATTATGACAGTTGTCCATAACTAAAACCTAATTATGCTAGACTTTTATATAATAGAGAAGGTTTTAACTAATCTCCTTGTATGGGTCTCCTGACTTTACAGCAACAGGAAGAAATGACTCCTTAAGGGGGGAAGAGGGGGCAACACATTCATTCCTCATTTATCTAGGAATCACTCAAAGGACTTGGAGGTTGAAGCAACCTGGTGGAAGATGCAATGAAAATATATAATTAGACAACTCCAACCATATTGTTTCGAGAAAGCCTTGAAGGTTTGAAGACGATAGCAACATCTATCTTAAATTTTGTGGCCGTATCTGTTCTTCAATTATACCCTTTCCACTTTTCTTTCTGATTGTGAAATATCCATAATTTATGAAGCTTCTATTCTTAAATATCCTAAAAATGTTCTGTGTTTAAGTAACGTATCTGCAGATGATAAATGTTCTCTGGAGACTATTTTATATACTAGCAATGTAAACAAGGTGCGGCTGTATATTTTACCTGCCGAGCTGTGTCATTGTATTTCTGTGTATACAGGTATACTATTCACAATTTCTTTAGAGCTGTCGCAGTTACCTTTGCTTTATATACACTTATTTAAATACACATTAAAGCCTACTGCAACTTCACATAACTCTAATCACGCAAAAGCTTACCATCCGAAATAAATCCACACGAACAGGGACGATTGTTCATTGAGCACAAGACATTGCTTGATGGGAATATCTAGGAACACTGCACATTACATAGACTCTGATACACTGAACATGTAGCGACGCGGCTTCGGGCTACTTCGGACCATTATAACCTAAACCTTAGCACAAAGTCCCTTTTTGCCTCATTCCCGGCACACTTGTTGAGTTTGGTCCTTTTCCGCTAATTTTCCTTTTTCGGTCATACTTACTACATACACCTGGTAAAAATATTGAAGACATACAACTTTACGTAAATGCTCTCTATGCTCTTCTCATCATTTAACAGAGAGTGCTTTTGCGCGACATAGTTTTACCAAAAACTAATGTAGTACAGCATATCGCTGTGATACGGTATGATGAAAAGAGACAGTGGGACAGCCAATCAAGAAATGGTCAGAAAAACGACATGCCACTTGTGTTATATTGCCACCGCGGTCACTGTGCTGGTGCCGTTTCTATTGCTGCAGGCGAAATTGAACGGCCAACGAGCCTTCGGGTTGGCGGAGCAGGGACGTTCGAAGAGTGAGTGCACAGAAGTTGTGGTCGCCGTATTAGTAGTATCCGTTTGATATTTTCTGCTGGCAGTTGGTTTCGCAGCTCGTCTATGCTTGTTTATTATCGGCTGCCTCTTGCTGTCTTATCTTGGTCGGCTCGAATGCTGTTTTATGTACTTGCGTTCGTTCGTGCTGCGTCGTGTTTGGCGAGAGACCCAGTTCTGTCTCTGCAGCAACGACGAACCGGGCAAGGGCCACTGAGCAGCTGATCGTGGTCAGGGCAGAGTTAAAAGATGTCGTCGTCGTCACTTGCCTGTTGGTCCGTCAGTCGACGCCACGCAAGCAGGCAACAACGGGCCAACGACGCTCGGTGGTCCTCGGCCCTCATCTTCGCCCATCTTCTCTCACCCCATGCTGTTGCTACGGCTGCTGAAGCCGCCGCCGCCGTCGCCGTCGCCGCTGCTGCTATTGCTGCCGTTGTTGTGCTGCGAGCGCTGACCACCTCTACATCGCTGTAAAGCCGGGGCAGGACAGCAAGTGCCGCAGTAACGCACGCGCACGCCAGGTAATGACGCAACGGGAAACGTCTTGGAAAACTGATAATGCATGATAGGTGCCCGATTTCCACTGCTAGTAATAGCAGCAGTAGCATCGGCATGAGAGCACACTAGGTTTCAGCATAAACCGAGATAATAAGGAAAAAGAGAAAACAGGGAGACGAGATGAGCTAATGCTCCAAGTGCACCCAAGCGTCTGCCCCTGTATGTCCACTACGGTGTCTGCTATACAGTGGCACTACGGTGACACTGACGCTTAAAAAGAAACCGTTTGGTAGGATCTGAGAAGACCAATTGTGCCGCTCGGAGGAAACACAGTGGTCAAGTTCCAATGGCTGGCGATGATGGTGCCCTAGAAGGCAGTGCTACACCAAAGTCGACAGATTAATAAACCGATAATTATTACAGACGTAGCAATAGCAACAACGACAAAACGATACGGACCATCGAAGGATTATAATTAATGTTATAAGATTAATAATAGACAGTAAACAGGAACGATTGCATCATCGTGCCTTACAGCTTCTGGCATTAAGTTATTTATATAGAAGCAATCTGTTTTTCCATAAATTCATACTTAACGTTGGCACTGACATACATCATGTGTAGCGAAGATGCGGAATCAAAGCGAACAATAGCTATGCTTATGAAGTTTAAAAACCAGTGCTTCACTATTCGAATCAGGAAATCTGTCCGGTATGTGATAAGTAGATCATTGTCAGCCAACGAAAGAGGAAACCGATTGCATCATCGGCAGGCATAGGCCATTCGCTGAAGTCCAAGTTTGCCCAGTTGACAAGCGACCCATTCAACCAATGGAAAGAGCAATGAAACCTTCAAAATAACACAGTGACAGGCAACGCCTCATGATCTTATAGCCATTGTTGTTGGGGGCCTGGTGTTGATGCTTCTTGGCCAGAGAAACAACGCTAGCGAGACGACTGCGTCGCACACACTGGCGTTCCTACCAATGCATAAATGAAATGAGGTACTCTCCCACATGAAAAGCTGAGCTTTTTATATAACAATATCCCATTGATGCAAATGTAAGTATAATGCATCCTCGTAACACTCTATTCAGGACCAAAATGAACGAAATGACATTCATTCATTTAATTAGTACGCCTTCACGTAAATATGTATTCGAATTCATATCTAACAATTTGTCTATCTATCATATCTAACAATATTTGTAAAATACAAACACGTAAGCTGGATTAATTTCCAATAACTCGTAGGCTTACATAAGGACCGTGCAAGGCCACCGAAGCTAACGGCTAATTTTGGCCCATCTTTATAACAGTACTACTTACCTCGCGCTTAATATTATTAAGGTCAGGATGGGGAAGAAAAGAAAGTAGCCAGTATGAGTTAGTCAATATACGACGGCAGGCAGTCAAGCAATTCTACCAAAAAATTATCGCAGAACATACAATTGCGCTAATAGATCAAAATCGGTTGTGCTTGTACGCTGTAACGATAAATAGTCCGAAAGGGCTTTCTATTCGAGGGCATCAATGCACCTATTGGTGGCCGGCTCACACCATAGAATACGGAGCGGTTGCCGCATGTCCTGTAAATTTCATCCGACGGCGACGTTCGTTTAGTAATATCCTTTGGTTTGTTTTCATTTAGTTGAGAGGCAGACCGATCGGACACAAGGAAGCGGCGGGAGAATTGAGGCCATAAAAGTATCAGAAAGTTCTTATTATAGAAATACAATAACAAAAATAATAATGGTAATAGCAATAATATTCAATAGGAATCGAACACATTTTATATAATAATAATACAGTACCGTCTAACCAAAGCAAACACGACCAGATACGCCACAGCACGCCATAAAACATTTTCCCTAAAAACGCATTTACTCTACGAGATGTATACTATAGAATTCACTAAAATTGATGTTTAATATCAACTTTCTGTCCTAAACATGCCTGTTCTTTGAAAGCAAAGTGTATATACGGGTCCTTTGTTAAAAAGCTAGCTTGGCACTAGTGTACTCTACAGCGTTATTTTATAAAAATTGATTTCGTATTAATGTTGTATCAGTTAAAACAAACCCTATTTTCAGCTAGCTTTTATATTTTTCGTTCTACACGAAAAGGTGTATCTCGATCATATTTGCAAGCATCTGAAGCTACCAAGCGACTTGTAGATGTATTTTCGAGACATAATCTCACTATTTTTTTTGCCAGGGTAAAATCGGTTTTCACCAAATCGTTTGTACATGTTTTCTTCCAGAAACTCGATGAAACGTTTCTTCGTACACATACATACCCGTCTGTAGTAATGAGTTGTGATTAATATGCCCCCATTATTGCTAGCAGTAGAAGTATAGAACGAGCATTCGACCCTGTTGATTTACCACGTTCTCTTATTTTCAAATCCACTCTTATCTTTTCAACTAGAAAACATGCCTGTTTATAGTCTATAGCTACGGACGCAAGTCCACTCAATTACACGTGTGAGACGGCTGAAGTTACTACAGGTTTTTGTGAAAATTAAGCCTGTCGCTTTTTCCCCGTTACGCTTTACTGCTATTCTTAATCGAAGTAACTTTAGGAACACCTTTGTAATAGTAAGACCAGTATTGTTACAAGTACACCTACTCCCAAGAAGAACGTGATGAATATTTGGTTCTAATAAAAAGTGCCAATCTTTATTTACCTAAGAATTAGCAGTAAATCATCGCTTAGATCGTTTGACCGGGCAGCATATAATCATTGTCGCGGTGCAATGGGCCGCCGTGTGCTCCGTATCAGTCTTCTGGTCGCTTAATTTCGTTCACTAGGTGTTGATTTGCCCACGCTTCAGTTTTATTTGAGTGGAAAAAAGCCGCTATCGAGAGCTGATGATGTTTATTGAAACAGAAATAGCTCTGTACAGCAGCAAATAAAGGAACTCACTGAAAAAGAAGAGAGCATCAGTAGCAATCGATGCTAAACTGACGTTCATATATATATATACACACGCATCTAATAAATACGTAACAAGAATACGTTCGCAATACCGCCTTCAATCGCCCTTGAAGGTCTTTCTGTTGAATGAAAAGCAATTACTGAATGGCTCAATGTTTCTGTATTAAAATAAGTTACGCGTTCGTGGTGATCGTTTGGCTATCTCTTTACTATGTCATGATCTCAAACTGATAATAGTTTTGGCTGTTAGCTAAACGACTAGGGTACTCGTATTGGCATATTTTTTTTTTTATTGTTGTTCAGTAAAAGCACACGCACACACTCATTGTGACAGATCGTGATAATCTTCAAAAATTAGGATAATATAACGATAAAATACGGGGCGTTTTTGTAGGAGCTATAGTATCGGCTAAATTGACCATTATCAGTGCTGCACGCTGCTGGAATATCCCAGGCGTCCGCATCGATGCTGGGCCCTTTATCGTTCCGTTAATGTTTTTCTACTTTGGAGCAAATGTACAAAGGCTAACAGGAGTGTTACCAGTTAGCTTCCAAATTGTCAGTTTGTAGTAATCGATATCTCTAGATATCCTGCTGAAGTCGTTTACGACGCTTTGATCAAGACATGCTTCCTTGGGAATAAATGTCGTTGCGCCTACTTTGGGACCTGTTCATTAGTGCACATTGTGCTAACTTTCAACGCCTACGCACATGGACGTTGTCGAACATGCACAGTATGCTTCTTATGACCCAGCCTTGTCGGAAGCTGCAGACGTACATTTGCTCGTGTCAGGGTAACGTGCACATATATGAAGATCACCAGTTCCCTGTCAGTTTACTGTCCGGTCTGCACAGGCAACATTGACGCCGTCTACCCATCAAGTCAGTATTATTCTGTCCTGAAGACGGCTACCTCAGGCTTCATTCAGGTGTTCATAAGTGCACACCCAAGCCAGAGAGATGAAATGTGAACACTCAAAATCGCTAAGATAATTAAACCAGCACTCAAAAGGGATATTGTTGTCGACGTTATTATCGTATCGCGTTTTGATCAAGAGCGTTACGTCATCAACGTAATCGATGTGTTATTTGTTTGAACGCATGTCACTGATCGGCTTTTGAAAAACGGAAAACGTGTAGGGTATCCCTTCCTAGCAGAACGCTTAAGCTTTCACGCAGTCGCCTGCCGTTCCTCTAACCCCGACGTGAGCTGAATACCGCACGTTGTGACGGACTCCAGCCGCGACTTACGAACGTTCCGCTGGCAGCCCATATGCAGGCCCATATGGAGTTAGTTCCTACTCGAAAATCAACCTCGGTAGCTCGATTAATCGGAGCGCTTATTTTCACTGAACAAAGATGGCGCCAATGACGATGACGTCGACATGATTTAGATTTGAACGACACATCTGAGCGATCTTTACGCCATTTACGACAGAAATCCTGTTAAGTAGATTCCGGCAGAACGTAAAGGGTCTGACTGAGAAACCTATCGTCTGACTGTTCTGTCGTCTATCGTCTGAGCTGATCGTGCGTGGAGAGAAGGTGTACAGCAGGCCGAGCACGCTCATCACAAATCAATAACTGAACAGTTCACGCTGTACAAGGTCTCCTTCTTGTTTGTGAACTAATACTTGTTATGTTATTTTTATCGTGTAGTATATACGCCTGTTCTTGCCTGTTTCATTTATCTGCAATCGTAACGTCGAGCAACGAAGCATGTTTGCCAATGTTGTCCTGGCTTTTAACTATGGCACGACATAACGAAACGTAATGCTGTCAGTGCCGCTAAAGATTTGATTCTGGAACGCTATGTTCTGTAGTAATGGGCCGTGCGCGCGATATCGGGGTATCAATTAGAACGAAATATGCGTACGTACTACATAGTCTCTCTTCCTTGACAAGTTGGTGTCTCTAAGCGACTCATTTATTTACCATTGCGCCCCACGCTTTGTCGTACGTTAATGTTCACGTCTTTTTACTCTAGCCGGAGCCATAAAATCATTATTGTTTACTGCTCTATAGAGTCATGGCTGCCGTCATCTTGGTCAGACTCCGCCAATAAAAATATCTGCTGGCTGAAGGTAGCAATTGTGATACGTTTTAATCATCTCTTACTAAAGTGAAAAGTTGCTGATATAGGAAAGGGGAGGTTGGCAACATGCATGACGAAAATCCTGAGAGCTGAGAGTCCCACCCAATGGTGGCTTACTAACTGCAAAGATGCTATCTTCAACCTAGAGAACGAGCTTTCTGATCCATCAAGGACCGTTTTAAGCTGCTTCAGACAAAGTATAACTGTTGAAAAAGCGTATATTTTTAGTTCTAAATGTACGTGTACGCCGCATAAATATCCTAGCTGTACATTGGCAAAATACTACATGAAGCATACGTGGTAAATGTTACTTTTTCGTCACGGCACATACTCATTTCTGCTATAATGAATTAATTTAGTGTGAAACTTAACTATCTAGACAAAAGCATGATAATGTCTCTGAAAGACAAAAAGTTTTTTCGCACTAAAAATCTAGTACATATTGGCAGACAAAGTCAGGAGAAGAACAACAAACAAGAACGGACATCACCTGTGCACGAGCTTACATATATGCGAAAATATAACATAAGAAAGTGTATGAACCAGCTTGAGCAATGGCAAATGCTATTGTTTTTAAGTACAAAAATGTATGGAAATGAAGTCCCTGAGTGTATTCAGTGCTACACGATGCGCCCATTTAGACCTGAGATAACTATTGAGTCCCGACAGGGTGCCCCCTGTCATTTACTTTTATGAACATATTGTCGACTATTGTCGCTACCAACTGTTCATAATTTATTACCTATGCGTCCGTGACCTAGTCATAATCTCCGTCGGGGTTCAGCTTAATGGAATTGGAAATAATAATTACGACATTGGGGAAAGATATGATATACGCGAACTGATAAACAACCGCAAACGATAGACGTTGGCCTAAAAGCGCAATAGTCATTTGTGGCTTCCTTGCAAAATTACAATGGGTCGACGTCGCCCGAATCGTTAAAAATATGCTCGTATCAGCTAGATCGATGCTACCAACTCCTATTAGCATCAAGGATAGTTTACAAAGATGTCTACCTACTAATGACTTGGCCCACAGTGTCCTGTTAAGCTAGTCCACAAAAAAACTCTCAGTCTATTTATAATTATTTAGTTGTAAGACCTTCGTCTAGATTTATTTTACTTTTATAAGTCGCGAGAAAAGCCCGACTTATCGAGCTGATCCTAGGCACAATAGAACAGAACGTAAAAGTGTACATGTACCCTGACAGCAAACTACATCAGAAGTCCTTTGCGTGGCACGTGATAAAATGGTTTATTTTCCAGTTTCTAAATAAAAAGGACCCTACAGTCCAATGCATCAGTTATTTTCGAATAGTTTGATGGGCTGCACACTTCACTATTATCGACCGTGCACCTGTCATCTATTATTAGGCAATAAGAGGTATCCTTGAGCCTCTACCACTATCTGATGGATTGCACCATAATACTGCCGGGCTCGACTCACTGGAAGTTTATTTTAGCAATAAGCACGTATCATTAAGCTATATAATTCAAATTTCGTTATAGACACACTCGTTCGTAATATAGACCTCGGCAAGTACATATGAGGAACCGATCACGTACGGTATAACGGGCTACTTAACTGTAAAACGTAATGGGACTGTTTGAATGACACCGTAAACGGTAACAATACAACAACTACAGACCACGTCACAACTAGTTCACATCCTTGATCTTAAAAACTTACCACTATAATTATGCACACGTAATCCTTTTTTTTTTTTAAGTCCAGAGCCTTGTAACTTCAGCTATTTCTTCAGTATTTTTTAGGTACGCTACTATATTTTTTGTGTGAAACCATAAATCATTTAGCGCTGCTAATAGATTATCGTGTTTTATATAATAGATTTACTATGTTAGCCATCTATGTTTTTTATCTGAAGCCTAGTAGCTAGCCGGAATATGATTTTTGACAGTTCGCCTGACCTGGCCCACTTTGTCTACGATCAGACCAATCGAAAAATTAGACGACCACGATGGTTAAAGCAAAACATAGCTCGGTCACTCCGGGTATCGTCGCCCGGGGCTGCCGCCGTATGAGTCCACCGATATTTCTGACGCCATCGGTTCGACACCGTTGCTGGCGGGAAAAACATCACATGTTAACCCTTAATGGGGTGCAGCAGCATACACACACACGCACGCAAAAACACATACACACAGACTTACATTTACAAGCATTTACACACACACACACACACACACACACACACACACATACAGAGACCCTTTTCTGCGTGAACCGACAATAGTGCGCGAATTAGAGAGAGAGGGAGAGAGAAATATCTTGTACGAAACGAAGTTTTCGTACCCGACCCGCCCAACAGAGTAAGCTGCAGGCAAGCAAAAAAACAAAGATCTCGTACTTCTGTGATATTTCTGTCTGCTGTAATCGCAAACGTTCAGCCCAGTCAAACGCCGAAAATCACCGACACTGCTACATTTTCCACACAGCCATGAAACAGCGTCATTGTGTTTGTTGTTTTCTATGATTGCTATATCTTCGCCGCCCGTCTGTCTCTACCTTCTTCTTTTCCTTCGGCGAAAGATTATCAAAGTTACTGAATGATTGTGATGACTATCACACAGCGCAACGTCTATTAAGCTATGAATAGTTTTAAGGTTGATAAGTCACTCACAACAACTGAAACAAATTATAATGCACGAAAATGGCCGGCCGTTACCCTTTTCCGTGCTTATTTTATGATATCTGTAATTTAATTGAACTGAGCCTCTCCTATGGAATACTTTCTTCCTTAACGTATATGTTTCAACTAGAAGTCGTGGCGCAGTCAATGAACTTATAGAATTTTCGCCTCCATATCAGTAGTAAACCATACTGACATTAAAAAAAAAACGTATAGGCATTGCACAAACGTTGGCTGCAACGTGTGAAAGAAGCAGTGGCTTATTCGGAGCTACTGTCAGCACTGCATATAATAGAAACAATGAACACCACGGCAGGCGACGAGAGCTCATTAACGATAGGAAACAATAGGGTGCGAATGAAGCCGGCGTAAGGACAAGTGTGCTAGCGAATGGAGAAAGCGCCGCATGTCACCGATGTCTCCATTGACTATTATTATGTATTACATGCCTCTCCATTCTAGACTCACCCCTTCCGTGAGGCCATCTTAAATTATTACAAGGTAGTTCAGGCTCTACCCTACAATAACACGTGTTGGAAAGTTCGAGCAGTAACCGGGCAGTCAACAGTAACTTGAACAACGAATACATATAACAAACCTTTGTGCATCTACATAGAATCCAATTACATTGCTAGCTCAATAGAGATGGTACTGTCACAAGCCGAAGGGTTACCTAATGGCTTAACGATTGGTAAACACTACCTAATTTGATAGGGTAATTAATGTCAGCGTGGATTACCGCGATCGATGGGTGCCAGTTTAAAAAAGCAATTTAATCCAACAGCGCGCATCTGTTATACTGATCAACAGAAAAACAAGTGGATGAACGCTGGTGCATTACTCCTGGGGCAAGTGGTTATCTCCTATCATGTATTTTTGCTGGCAGTAATTAAAAGTCATGTCTAGTAAACTGATGATGGTAGCAGGCCTGTCGTGTGGTACGCATATCAACTACACAGGGTTTCAATGTACAAAAATGATACTGAAGTTTCTAAGTCAACAAATATTATGGATTGAAATAGAAGAAATGCAGAGTTAATGTTATTTTTGTGCCTCATAGCATTGATTTTGTAGTCCTGTACTACTAATTAGTAGAGGAGCGTGACGTTGCGATAAAGGGCCCTAATGGGGGTTATTTGTTTCAAAGCGCTGTTCTGATATATTCGTAAAATTTAATTAGCGAGTAAAAACGTTTAGGTAGGTAGCGTGCTTTAATAACCTGACGTGTAGCACAGTCTAAAAATAACATTATTGAGTTACAAAAATCATGCTTTCAGATATGAAGAGATCCGATGACAGAAGGATTCCCTTTTACTATAATTATAGATAATATATCGATTTCAAGTTCAGAATAGATCCTCCCGTCTTCTTCTATTCCCGCTTGGATGGACCCTAAACAACACTGTTCAGTGATGTTGTATAAAGAATAACAAAGTTGCAAATTCTATTTGACTAAACTTAATTTAAATATACGGGTTTAAAACATCAAGAAACTGAGATCAATCAAGGAGTACATGACAGCTTGTATGTAACATACCTAACATGTAACCGCAATAATAACAAAACAGCTTCAGCAGTCTAAATAGTAATGCATATTCTTTGTGACGCAAATGTTTTGATCCGTTCGATCATAATAAGTCATTCATGTTACGCTTATGTGTTTTTCGCACGCGTTTCAAAACGGTTTTTTGCGCTTCTTTAGCACGTAATATTACCGGTCTCGTTTTAGTCTGAATACGGAGAGGAGAAGCGAGCGTAGGGGGGGGGGGGGGGGCATCAACAAGTGGCAACAATCTCAGCCAATGAGCGTGTCATTGCAATGACATCGATGGGTAAACTGAAGCCTGCAGCACAAGTAGCGCACTCTTACTTCCCCAATCTCTCCTTCGTTCTTTTCATTGTTTGGCTATGTATGCCAACTATGTATCTCCAGCAATGCTAACCTCGGACTACTATTGCGTCCGCTCTACCCCTAACTGCAAGTAGCGGGACTCACAGAGAGGCATCTCGCAACAGAAGCAAGGCGTGCGATAGGAAAGAAGTCACATAGCCTCAGGCTATCAACAGGACTATTCCCCTTTTTCCCTGCTCCGTTTTATCGGTTCGGCATCTTCCTCTGCTCCTAAGCGGGAAGAGTCTGTCTAGCTTTGCAACTAACAAAGCGATCATGATCATAGTGCCGGTAGTGGAAGACAGGAATAGCGGGCAAATGGAGAGGATTTCGCAAACGAACTGCCGATGGCGCCGAGTATACGAAGTCTTCGTCGGCCGTTTGATACAGTTGGCACTCGAATGTAAGGCCGATGGAGAAGAGCGTTACAAGTTCTACCTATTATCCGGAACAGTACCTAGGGACGATAGGGAATAAAGGCGGCGCGCCACCCTCTTGACACATGAGCCCCTACTACCAGAACTATCCCTAACAATGGAGAACGATCAGAATTCTTGTGCTTCGCGCAGAAGCAGAGCAGCAGGAAAAGCGAGGGCAAAACGGAAGCGTACTTGCAAACGATAAGATGGACTGTGACTTGGCAAAGCAGTCGAAGTATGTTAGCTGCGGTTATCCGTAGATATGTCGACTATAATGCGTGCAGGTGCTCGGTGCCTTTTGAGTAGATACCAGGGTGCGCTGTTATCTCAGAGATTACTGTACCTGCTATTACAGAATATGTACGGGCTTCGCTAGTATACCTGGCCTTATTTATATTTGGTATATATCAAGTATCCTCAGCCTGCGCTGAATTTTTTTTTACATTTACCTCACCAATGCATTTCCCATTCTCTGTTTTTTTTAGCGTCTTAAATTAAAAGATAATTTATTCTCAACAGGAACACTTGAGGATGATCATAAGAATAAATACGTTAGCTCTTCTGTTTTTACACTGATTTTTAGGTAGGCTTTTGAAGACGATTTCATTTTCTAATTGAAATTAAGGGAAGCACCCTTCAGGATTTTCCATCCTCCTTGACAATATAAATCTTTGTCCAAAACGAAGAAACCAAAGCATTTCTGATCACCATTAAGGCTTCGAAAAAAAGGTTGATTAAGACCTTTCCTTAGTTTCAAGCCTTTTTCGTATAAGTATTGCCGTTTATGCCCCTATGCTGAATAGAAGTTAATGGAATTCAAAGGATGATCAGAGGGAGAATTTTAGAAATACGCATTGGAATGAACGCCCTCTACAGCGGGACCAGCACAAGGGACGCTGTTCGGTGGACCAGCCATCGCCGAATTACGTTTTGTTTGTGCTCTCGAGTCCTTCACAAAAGAATAAAGGCTCTGCCTATACACTGATACAAATAGGAAAAAGGGGAACTCGCGGACAGATTTTGCGATTTGCGGTGCCTTATCGTCCAGCGGAAGGCTGGTGAGTAAGGCGGTGGGCAAGCCAAGCAGGCTGATCTTTCTCTGTAGATGGACAGTAAATGGCAGAAACCTGCTGCACAGGCGGCAGACGTGGCGAAAGAAGGGCTCAAGATCTCAGTCCTCGCGCTGCTTTTCGCCTCCGCGTGCTTTGTCTTTTTTTTCCAGTAAAGTCCTTGTTCCGTCTAAAGGGTCGAATTAAAGGACATCTCATTACGGCCGACGAAAGGCTAGCATCAACAGTTTTCGGTGCCACTAAGGCAGGCAGGCAGGCAGGGAGAAGCAAAATAGAGGCGTGCTGGACCACTCTAAGGAAAGCAGCGATAAACTGTAAAAGTAAAGGCAAATGAATTGTACGGGCGAGAGGGCTGGAGAGGGGCGCGATCGAGGAGGCTCACGACAGCATAAAAGAAAAATACAGAAAAAGAGTTTCAAATAAAAAGAAAATGGTACAGGATGATTACGATGAGGGCGGAAAAAGGATGCGTCCAGTGAGCAAATTGAAGGGGGTCGTGTGAGTGAGGCGAACTGGAAAACTGTGAGTTAAGGAGCCAACGGCAAGCGATAAAGTTCTAAACACTCTGAGTCGTTCGCTTGTCAGAGTTGTTTCCCTCTCATCCACAATTATCGAGAGAAGCCGCTGGACAAAAAAGAGAGGAACAGAGAAAAACAAAGAGAGAGAGAGAGTAAGATTAGACTGTACTAGATTCAGAAATGGACGTAAAGAAAAAGACAACAAGAAGAACATGAATGGCGGCTGAAACACTTCAACGAAAGAGCGCAAGGGTCATTTTCGAAACGATTTGGGTAGCCACGGAGAAAACATCGAAGGACTGGCGACAACAACAAAACTAGGAATCCAAGGATTTGAATAGGCCGCTAGGAACAAAGGCCAGAAAGAGCCAATGTGGTAGAGACAGGCCGTCAGATAAGAAGACACGGAGTAGAAATAACGAGTGCTGAACCATCATAGAATGACTCGAAGTAATGGTTAGGGGTGCAACTCATCGGAAGAACAAATGATGAAGGGGAACTAGAGCTTGGACTTTGAAAAACGAGGGCTTCTAATCACAGGCATTGGTCTGCCCTGATATAAGGGCTGCTTCAACATTGAAGCAATGTGTGACGGGCTAAAGTAAGCGCGTAAAACGGTATGTTTGTGGAAAATAATGATGATGCTATGTCTGAATGGTCGAGTTTAAATGAATAAATAATTGCATTTGCTTTTAGCATAAATCATCAAGTTTCAACAGTTGCTAGTAGTCAAATACTCTCTTCTCGCGGAGAGAGAAATTCGAAGCATATATGAAGAATTTAGAAATTTTAAATCGTAATCGGTTGTAAGCTGCGATTCACGATGTTAGACAAGGGACAGATAGACAGAGCAACAGCTCAATGAGAGATCATGATACCTGTTTACCATCGATTTATTTAAAAAAAATGAGCTGTGTTTGGATGAGAAAAAATAAAATATTCGATCACCTTAACAGTCCTATACCGGCACATAAACCTAGGATGTCCATTCGTATAGACTACGCCGAACAGTGTAATTAGTTAGACCTTTACCCGGCTTTCATTCGAAAATTAAACACGGTCGTATCTATTGCCAATTTAGTCAAATATTGGTTTAAATATATGTTAAATGGCAAAATAACTCGTTTGGTAATCGATTATCTTTAAGCTGGATATATTTCTTTTTGCCTAGAGTTTAGCAATACAAGTTGCATGTCAACCGCACAGGCCCGAATAAGAGTGGAGGCATCCGCCCGTCATCGATTATTATTGTTATTTTTTTTTCGTCCGCCTTTATTGCCTTGTGCCACATTCTTCCTTCCCGCCGTCTCTCGTTCTGTGGCCTTCATGGCCTTTGTGCTTCGCTGTCAGCATTTCAGCAAGGCGAACGCGTTTTCTGCGAACGCATTTCCGTCGCGCTTCATTGTCTAGCGCCGAGGCTTTCTGATATAGTTACTTCTAACTCTTCGAGTTCCCTACTGGACGACAGAATAAGCTCGAATGGGCTGCTTTTATCCCAAGTACTTGTCTCCTGAATGAAATTCCAGTTGCCAAAGCTAATAACAATTAAAAGAAGAGTATCATCTTTTTTTGTGGTTATTAAGATTCTTGCTGGTTATTTAGCATCCGATGTAATGAATGGGTCGTCTGCATTTTTATAGGAAATGCATGGAACAACATGATTATCTGATGGTAAAAAGTAAAACTCACCGCAAACGCCGTTCATGTAACACCAATTTATTCAGAAAACAACCACAAATGAGGCAATAGCCGTTCCCGCGAACTTCAGGAGGTTAAATATCTTTTTGAGATAGGAAGCCTATTTTGAGAATAGCTCTACGTATCTTTATTGTTCTTGTATTGAAGAAGCCTTTTATTAATGTTCGGGTTCATGCATTGGTCACTGGCTATCAGGACTACGGATACATTTACCTACTGTTCAACATTAACCAGTGGATGCTTTTCAGCTTCTCTTAGTTGTATAATACTGTAAGTGTGCACCAATAGTACCATAAGACATCTATTTGATAATTCTTTGGACAAACATGAGAAACGATGTATTGGAGAATGTAGTTTTCGTTATCTTTATCGCTGTTATCTAAACAAGCTTAACCGGGTATCCCACCGGATACATAGGTGGGACAATGTCCGTAACATCGGATTTAGGCCGGCTGTTTTGTTGTGTATTGCCGTCTTGTGCTTAATACGGAGCAAGAAAAAGACAAGAAGCCATTGCGCCTAATTCACTGTGTGTACCGCACGTTTAGAGCCCCACCTTTCCGTCGTCACTTGTTTCGCCGCCAGAGAAGTTATATTTCATGAAGACCGGTATCTACAGCGGAGCCTATGGCCCAGAACGTCTATTCGACCTCCAATCTGATCCCTTTGCGCTAACTTTCTTTTCGTCCCGGTTTGTAAGGGCCACCAGGCCGATAAGCCAGCACTTTGTTCTCCGCCCCCTAAGCTCCGTCCATTTGAGGCCTAAATTAGGCGGATGTAGGCTTGTCGAAGACTTGGACGAGGGAGGAAAACCAAAGGACCCTATGCCGCTAATTAAAACGACAAAGTTACTTGTAGCATAACCTTACTATGTCAACAATGAACCCTAACAACAAACAACGAAACTATTCTGACAGCTAATACTATATGGAAAAGTTCTATCGGATCCGTTTCGTACTGAAGAACTTCATTCCTCGTTAATACATACGTTAATAACCGATAAATATAACTCACATGTAAATTAAAAACAAACAGTTTTTTAAAAAACAGACAGCAATGATGTTAGATTTAATTTCCTTTAGGTTCCGTAAGTTAGTCTAGCATGCATTGCTTCCTGGCGTCGTACAGCAATATCTAGCCATAACTAAACAATAGAATGAGAATGTGTACGCTAAGGCCTTTTTCACGATGAACGCGCATTGCTTTACCTGTAAAGGAAGACATCCATCTACACATAATCCGTGATCGAGCTTCTTTGATGTTCTTCACAATGTAATTCTATAGTCGTTCTAAAAGCATGAAGCTGTTGTACGCAAGATCGCTAAAGTGTAGAGACATGGCATGTCTGGGTAAAATATTTCCACGTTTATTAGCTCTCCTCGAATCTTATCCAGAGGTCGTCGTCGGCCACAATTTCGATACTTTGGCTACCTTATCCTACTAGTGCTGCTCCTATTTGCGGTCTATTGCGTACGACGAACATAAAGTGAGACGTGGTTGAAAGTGATTTGAACAGAGGATCATATCAGCGGCGGTGGGTACGGGTTCGGGGCTGACGAACGAACAAGATTTTTTCAAAGACGAAAACTGTGCAAGATTGGGCTGGAGCGAGAGAAAGAGGAGAGACCTAAGGAGGAGATGAAACCTTCCCCTGTTTCTTAGAGACTGTGTATAGAGATTTCGGTGCGGTCGCTATGGCGTTCCGTTGCTGCTACTCGAGATGGATGGAATATTGGGAAATTTTCATATTTAGCGGAACTACCATCGATGCATAGGGCTGTTGCACGGCTTCCATTGCTCCGTTCACGGTCACCGCCACAGCCTCAATCGAAGGGGCACATCGAGAAGTCAGTTGCAGCAAAACCGCCAGCCAATAAGCCAAAATCTGATGTGTTGAAGGGCAGAGAAAGGGTACAGCGAGGAAGAAAAAAGACTTCGCTATCCCGCTAGACAGCGGCCGTATCGATTCGCTGATTGCCTTACCAGAGCACTAACTGCCCCTTCCTGATAGAAATGACGGGAATCTGGAAAAGGAGACGTACCTAAAACGCAGGGCTTTGAGAAGCCTCAGGAAAAACCATGAAGACATAGGTGCAAGCACAAGTGGACAAAAGGTGGAAGCAAAAGACGAAAAAGAAGAAAGGATGCATGGCAACTACCCGGCCAGCTACCACCTAGGCATCAAAGCAACGCAAGATTAATGTCGGACTTACGTTGGTTACCATGCAACTATGTCAGCATCCATCGCTCCACCGAAAAAGAGTCACAGAAGTTAGAAATAAAATGTAGATACTTTGATATTGGCTCTCTTTTTCTGCTGCGCAGGTTATAGTCACCATTGTTATAATATCTGAATCCATACGTTCATCTGATTTGCATTGCTCAAAACGCATCCTAACTAAGCAAGCGAAACTCAATACTCTTTTTGAATATGTATTTAGTGTTAGATGGAAAGATGTCCTCGAAGTTTACTACGATGTCTATAATTAGTATTTGCGTGCAGTTATAAACGAAGCACTGAGATAAAAAGTTGCTCCTTATTTTAAATGGCATTCTTTGAAATTTAGCTCTGAGTTCAGATTGCGTTCTCATAAGCTAGCATATCGTTGATCAAAGTCTCGAATATACCGTGTGAATTTTTGCATATCAAACATTCTTCGTGGTAACGTTTCCATAAACACGCCGTCCATATAATACCGCACCTATAGCGTTCTACAGCAGATATCTAGGGACCCCTGCGATAAAACAAGTGTGCCTATTGGTGGTATGTGTCGAAGCGCCGTGATAAACCTCAACCGTTGGCATTTTGCGGCTTTTCTTTTCAGTAACATAGAAACTGAGAGTAGACGCCTAGCAAGTTCACATAAAAAATCGACGACGTAGACGAACGACGTTTCTAGAACTTTACTGATCAATATAGCAAAAAAAATATTATTTTATAT